>NW_028278585.1:0-178312 GCF_059751315.1 Micrasema longulum
TGGGTTCTTTTTTTTTTCAAACATTTTCGTGGTATGATTATAATGCGTATTTTTCATTTATTTTTGTTAATATTATATCGTACTGGAATAAAAACAACCATTAACATTGCAATTCTCTGACGATACAAATTCGTACAACTATTTTTACGTCGCATTAAACAGCAATCTCGTGTCTTCTCTTAATCAACAATATTTTGAGTTTGTCCAAATTTTTGTAGACAAGACCTGAATTCAACTCCCTGGGGAGCTGTTAGCATTAACATATTACAACAGAGATGAAGAACATTTAAGAGAAGGTGATATAGAAGTCTAGGCATCTACAGGGCTTATGACCGGTCATTGGCTGGTTCAAGTGGCCACTTTACACACTGTGTAACATTCACTATTCTGCCCATATTTGAACGTCTATGTTCCTTCAATTCTTTCATCTGTTGATGTTTGTGAAGTTAAAGAACTGTGTAAAGAGAAGTTACAGAGCCGTGTTAAACAGCCGTGTTAAAGAGCCGTGTTAAAGAACGTGTTAAAGAGCCGTGTTAAAAAAAAGGTGAAGAGAGTGTGTAAAGTGGCCACTTAAACCAGCCAATGACAGGTCATAAGCCCTGTAGATGCCTAGACTTCTATATCACCTTCTCTTAAATGTTCTTCATCTCTGTCTTCTCTTGATCTTTAACTGAGGTAGGAGCTCTACCGACACTCAACAATCTAATCCTAAAAATGAAACACGCCTTTGCAGCACCATTTGATGTGAGATTTTTTAGAGCAGCAGTTTTTTTAGAGTTTGAATCTTCAAATCTCATATTTTTACTCAGAAGTGCTGGAAAACTATAATTAACCGTCTTCTCAAAATTTTAACTGGTTGATTTATTCATCGGTTTGATAAACGCGTGATTGTTCGTTGATTAAGTATAGTAATGAAATAGAAGGAGATGATGAAAAGATTTGATGGAACTGACAGAGGAGTATTTCCACTTTATTCCCGTTCTCACACTTTTATAAAACACCTCGCAGATATCAGTACTCACCTGTCAATGCTTTTTTTCTAACACGGGCGGCGCGTGAATTATTCAATAAATTTATTTTTATAGAGCATTGCCTTTATAAGCCAAATGCAGTGTATTTTGATAGAATGTTACTTTAAAGTAAGGTGATCAGTATTATTCTTCAGGCGAAAGTCTAGTAATAATGAATTATTGTAGTTTGAAGAATCTTTGAAATCATTATTCCGTGTTCAGCATGTCGGGATTCAGACCAAGGATCTCGAAAATGGTAAATGAACGCTTCAACCACTGCAAAATGTTGTTATCTACATTTGTTATCTTTTTTTATGTAACACGTTTTTACTGTTTATGGTTTTATCTGGAGAAAACGTAAGAAAATCTATTAAAAAGTTTTTAAAAAATTACGTATATATTCACATATTACAAAAAAATTCAGCCATCATGCCATCAAGAATTATCATTAAACTATTATTGTTGGTTTTTTTTAGTCATTTGCTTATCTTTATCTAGTACTTCTAATTATTGCTTATTTGAATTTTTAGTTTTCTGTTGAAATTTAATAAAAATAACCTTATCTTTAATCATTTAATTTAATGACTCATTCCAAAAAAAATATTTTGTTTGATACACATTTTAAGTATAGTCTTGTTTTATTTCTTCATTTGTCCCGAAGATCAAAAGTTCAAACAACAATCTACTAGAATTAGATTTTTTCAATTCGTTTTTTTTTATAATAACAAAAGATTAATAATAAAAATAATTTGACCTCATTGGGGTTACCCGTGCCGAGGACACTTAACCATATACAAATTATTTTTGCATGTGAGAATAAACAAAAAAGGCTTTTATATACAGAGATAATTAACAAAGTGTTCAGACATTTTTATACGCTGCAAATCTTTGTTTATATCTAATTTGTATTGAACTATTTATATTAAAAATGCACAATAAACTTTCTTTCTAGAACAATTGAAGTGTACATGATATAAAAGATGGATGTCAATTTTTTTGTTTTTTTGCACTAATGGTATTTGACGGCAATTCACATGATTTACATTTCTGTTAAATAAACATTTACACAAGGCTCTACTTTTTATGAAAGTTTAATCGAACAAGAAAAAAAAGTATATGAGAAATAAAGGATAGATGTCAGTTGAAAACTAGAAATAAAGCGATGAATTAATATTAATGAAAACTACCTTAGCTTACATAATAAAAGGACAGGCTATTTATATTAAGCCGGTCATTTTTTTTTTTTTTTTTTTTTATATCCAACAGGTTTGAAAACTTAAAAACGGTCTATCTTAAAACGTATTTTTTCAACGTCCATCATGTATATCCTGTACTCTTCAATTATTTAAGGCTTAGGGAAAATTACCTTTCTTGACCTTATTGAGAAAAATTTAAAATGAATGTATTTAAATAATTAAGAAAACTTAAACACGTATCACAAAAAAACACTGCACTTTCGCAAAAAAAAAATTGTTTTATATTTTTATTGCATATTTTAATTTTTCTTATTTTCTTGTGGCGCCCCTGAGCATTAAAAGAATGGTCCAACTTCTTAGTTATTTCTGCTTTCTCTGTACCGGTCAGCTCGTTTGAACATATAGAATGTACACAAGTCAGTGTTTTTATATTATAATGTAATTGTGTTTGATTGTGTATGTAGGTGCGTGCGTTTGTGTGTATCTGCTATAAATTGGCTGATTTTTTACCATCCTGAAGCGCGGTAAAAACATAGTTTGAAGCAATGAACAGACGAAAATAGGAGAATACCGCGTAATTTCTATTTTTAAATTACGGACATTTATAGATGGTTGAACTAAAATGTCATTTAACACTAGGTGCTATTGTTTAGGTTTTAAAATATGGAAATTATTTTTTTCTTATTATATATTTAATGTATGTGATGTCTAAGACGAAAATAATGTCTTATATGTCTACATATAATACAAGACTTAATATTATATTACAATACAATTTTTTTTGTAACAATGACGTCAAATTTCGCTATAACCGGCTTAAATTTTACAACTATGTAAGTATATTTTTATTATGGAAAACAGTTTTTTCTTTTACAAAAGCAGTTTTTTGAGCATTGATTTAATTCCCGCCAAACTGCAAAAGCAGTTTTTTTGCAGGAATTTCTCTCTTTAAATATTTTATTAAAATAATAAAATGTACAAATAAAAAAAAAGTAGAATATAGTCTTTTTTGACACCAAAATATAAAAAAAATAATAAACAAACAACACTTTTGTAAACACTGTTTTAAACTGTCTGGTTTTCTTTATTTTTTTCCTTTTTTTACATACTAAACTTAGAATTTAAGAAAACAAGTTTTTAAACGTATTTAACTCTATTTTTATTAATTTCACTTATTTATATAAATATATAAATCAATAGTGTTTTTTTTTACTCATATTTCAAAATATCTCGTACATTTCTTAAACCTGTAGAATTATAATTCGTCGGCCCCTTGGCGTAATGGTCAGCGCGTTTGCCTACCATGCAAGAGGTCTCGGGTTCGATTCCCGACATGGTTGTCAGGAAATATTTATTTTAAACGTTGTTTTAACATAAGAATATTTCAAAGTCCCTGGACTAGTACCTGAAGCGTAAAACTGATCGCCTTACCTTCATGTAACAAAAATGACCAAGATATGTTGCGATTCGTGTACCAATGCTGTGCCCTATGCACCATTAGGTATGTAAAAGGAATGATGACGAGGATGATGTAGTATAATGAAAAGTAATGAAATCATACGATTTAGCCTTTTAAAACGCTGTTTTTTCAAAATGGCGCAATTAAAAAAGATTAGGTTAACGTGCATTAGATACAATCATTTTTAAAGGTATTTCTGTTTGAAAAAAATACTTTAAAGTTTTATGTAAATAAAATGTAATTACTTTTTGCCTGGCAAATTACGTCTCTTACCATTTAGACCAAAATTGGATACATGGATTCTCATATAAAAGTTAGGTATTAAAGAAAAAAAAAAAACACTTAATTATAATAAATTCAACGAAAAAAATGTAGCAGCTCAATTTAATTTATTTTATGTTTTTTGAAAATAAATACAAGCATTTTAAAAAATGTGAATTTTTTGTTTTTTATCTTTTATTCTACGTGAAATTAAATATAAATACTTTTGATGAGACTACAGTATTAATGTAATACAGTAAACGATATTAACCTAATTTTTAGTGCACGTTCGGCCTTGGTGGTTTTTGCATCCCCTTTAACTCTGCATATAAATAATATATTTTTAGCAAATACTATGTTTACTACCGTGGGGCCTAGAAACATCATTTTCCGTAGACCACTGGTTGAACCTGAGTATGTTAAAGAGCTAGCCCTCTAACTAATAGCCCGATACTTTACGGATCGGGGCTTGGAGGGGTGTATATTTAGCAAAATGAAAATTCTCGCCTTCCACACAGTACCAAGGCTCTTTATAGACCTGGGCTTTGAGGACGAGAATTATTTACGGAGGCCCGTCACAACAGATTTGCACAGGTCGCAGTGACGTCAGAAGTTTGCATAGCAGTGAACCCCACCTCTAAAAATAAGAATAAAAATACTGCGTTGATGGTAATGGGGAAAGTTTGGTTTGGTATTTGCATGTTGGTGTATTGAGTGTCCTGACGAAGAGACGGGTACGTCTCAAAACCAGTAGACATTAATAGTTGGTGAGTGGTTGTATACTAATATTCACTAACATTAGATAAAATAAATAGCTGAGTTTACCTGCCTAAAGTCTGCATAATTAAGTTAATATTGTTATGTCTAGATTTTAATTTATGTTTATAATAAAAAACGATCTCAGGAATTAGCTGTGAAATTTTTCTATCACCAATAAAATTATAATATATAATGGTCGTTAGAATAATTATTTTGGCAGAATCATAAAATAGAGATGTATGTTGATTGTATTTATTGTTTTACTAGGAGCTAAATTCTCTTTGTGTGGCCTGTGCCCGCGGTCAGTTCCCGTACTGACGCTACGCTGGCTAGTAAGTTTGAACCGAAATATATTTTATTACGCAGTTAAAATGAATAAAATTCAAACGTAAAAGTATTATTAATTGCTTTCTAAGTAACTAAATCCAGTGAAATTTTATGAACAGGGATCAAAAACATTAGGAAAAATGTAAATATATCGCTTTATTGTGAAATAGAGAGAAAAATATAATCTCCATTTTTCAAAGAGGTCGGCTTTTTCTTATTCTTAAAGATAAAAGTCAGTGCTATGTAAGCTCCTGACGTCACTGCAATATGTGAAGATCTTTTTTGACAGGTTCCTTTGAATAGTTCTCGCCCTCCAAGTTCAGGTCTATTTAGATCCTGGCTACTGTGTGGAAAGCGAGAGTTCTCATTTTGTTTAAGCCCAGATCCGTAAAGTATCGGGCTATCAGGCAGGGAGCAAGCTCTTTAACATCCTACGGTTTAACCAGTGGTCTTCCGAGAATGACGCTCCTTTTATGATGCATCACATTCACATAGAATGTGTTTAGGTGTATCCTCATCTGCACTGCAGAATCTAGATCTAGAAGTTTCTTTAAGGTTTATTCGTTCAAGGTTTAAGGATCAATCTGCATTGCCCCGCAAGGGTTTTGGTGATAATCCTCACTTGATTTCGGCTGAACTTTATTAGGTCAAAAGCAAACTTTTGCAACTACCGTTTTATCACTTTCTTTGTTTCCTGCTTAGACTAAGAAGCTGTCTGCTTAGGCTTAAGGTTCAATATCGATATATGGTGTTATAACATACAGAAGTTTCATTTTTTTTTCTAATTTCATAATAAACACCAAAAAAATGATAAAAGTAATTCGAAAGAAAAATTCCTGTTCCACAAGATGTTGTATTTGCTTTTACGTTACACGTGTTATTTTATTTGATTACAAGCCTTCAAAATTGAATGTCAAGTAGACGAAAGTAAGCATTTTTGACGCCTTGTTCCGTTCATATTCAAATCAACCAAAGCTGATTTGTTGTAAAATAATGATGGATGAAATACATTTTTGAATAATTTCTTGTATTTCTTTTTTGTTTTGTTATTATTTTTTTTAAAACGGACACAATTAATGTTAACATAAAATAATTATTCAATAATATATATTCTCGTTATTTCTCTTCTCCTTTACTTCTTCGATTGATGCGAACAGAAAGAGGTGTCGAATATACTTACTTTCGTCTATTTGACATTCCATTTCAAAGGCTTGTAATCAAACAAAATAGTACATTTAATAACAAAACAATTTTAATATCATATAGAACAGAATATTTTCTTTCAAATGATCTATAACCTTTACGATTTAAAAAATATTTTTAGTGCTCATATTTAAATTTGGAGAAATACATACAGAACTAATGTTATCACCCAATATTTCAATATGCACTTAGTATAACAAAGTTGTTATACTAAGTGCATATTAAATTATTTTATATTTAACAGTTATGTCTGGGAAATGAAACTATAGTGAGATATTCTTGACAATTACTTTGATTCCATGGCAACTCTCATGTAAAAACCCATTAATAAAATAAAAATGATAAGAACGCAAATATTTCTTTGAAAAAAAAAATTACATGTGAATTGTAAAAGTTTTTTTTCTTCTTGTTTTTCTTTTTAATGTACATAAATTTATATGTATCAATGTAAATCCTAATCAATTTATAAATAAAAAAAACCAACAAGAAAAATTAAGTTTCATCAAATATGTATTTATCTACGAAATATCTTAATTAGTATTAAATTTCCGTTACTCGCATACAATAATAAAAATAACATTTATATCTTTACTTTAATCCTGTAATATAAATAAATTTATTTGACAAATATGTAATGGGTAATTAAGTTTAAGTCTAAAATCTTAATAACGTGTTATTTTTTCTGGTTTCGTAAAGGCTTTTAATAAAAGGTTGTTGATCAATGCATGTATTAGAAGACTTAGAATAAAGAATACCATTTATTTATATGTTAATGCCTGCATAAATCTGCTTCATTAGTAACACAACATTGGTTTAAATAAAGTGCTTACAATATATCAATTTTATTCTTCAGTACAATATATATACACATATATTATTGTGCAATGCCAGTAGTTAGAAATATGAATCAATAATAATTAAATTGATTTATTAAACCTTATAAATATTCATTAATCAGAAGGTAATCAATATATGGATTTGGGTGAATCATGTTCACAAATGGTAGGCTTCATGATTATTATCATACAAGTTGTATGTGAGATATTATATCATTCAAATTTTGTTTCAACGGACTAACGTAAATTATAATGTGTTATTTCCCCCCTCATTGACAGTATTAAGTATTATAATTATTATAATTGACTATATCGCAATACGAAATAGCTAATTGCGCAAAAGAAGAATTAATTCTTTAAAGTCGGGATTTTTTTAAATATATATGCAATCGAATATTTATTTACTCCAGGGCCCGTATGGCAATGAAAAATTAGCACTTCTCTTCAATTTTATCTACAAAGTAAAATTATTATGTTTTTTTGAAAAAAAAAATACAAATATATGTTTTTAAGTCTGTTCAAAACATATTTTCGATGAAGATACATAAATTGATTGATTTGGTGTTTATTTTGAAGAACTCTATATTTAAACTTATAATTAGAAATCAAACACTGATTTGAGTCTACTGAACACTTTATTTTATTTTTACAAATATAAACATATAAAAATAAAAACTTCGTGACAATTGTTTCGCCTTATTAGGGCATTTTCAAACGAATGTGAAGATTATTTGGATAAAATGTCCTTATATAGTTATATAATTCAAGGTACTTAAGTAGAAAAAAAATAAAATCTTATGAACTATAGCATGTACATTAATCATAATTGAGGGAAAAACCAATGGTCAAGGGTGAGGCTAAGTGTTAAATAGGTAATGGGGAATTTAGATATTTATATTTGAATTTCGGAGAAAATATAACAAAGTAAGTATTTATTGACATACAAGTATGTATTGCGAGATAATTAATGAAGCTTTATAGTTTTGTAAATTTAGATAATTGATATCGAAAAAATATCAATAATATAATAACAGGTTGCTGTTCATTTTAATTTTAAAACATGATTGAAATATTATGAGGAAATTTATATAAAAAATTTATATGATGTTCAAGTTTATATATGTTTATATTTGTAAAGATAAAATAAAGTGTTCAGTAGACTCAAATCAGTGTTTGATTTCTAATTATAAGTTTAAGATACATAAACTTTTTATACAAATAAAAAATCGTACACAATTTCGTATTTTATCATTCGATTTTATAGATGTTCGAGAATACGTAACTCTGTTACAAAATTTTAAATTATTCATATATATACATCTATGAGTGTTATTAAAAAAAATATAATTAAATTATGTTTGATTGTTATCAAAAACATTTTTCACTTTGTGGTATGACATTTTACACTTATTTGTTTATACATTTGTATAAACCACTTTAATTTTTTTTTCAGTTAAATTCCTGACGATGAGGTAGTAACCTTGAAACCGGTCGAAGTGTAATTAAAATAATAATAAAAAAGTGGTTTATACAAATTTATAAACAAATAAATGTAAATCATGTTTGTTATTAAAATGATAATAAAATAGGAGAAAAAATAGGGAAATATTTTTTTTTGTTTGCCAAAAATAATTTCTGAAATAATTACTTTTTGTTAGTAAAAAAACATACATGTATATTAGCGGGCTTATTGACAAATCCCTGCCTTAGTTCTTGTATGTTCAATGGACCATTTTTACGAAATTGAGTTATGAATGCCAATACGTTCACTATATTATTACGCGTCCATGTGGCAAAAAAAATAAGATTAAAAAAAAAAATTCCATATATCAGTAGTTTTAAAATTTAAGGTTAAGTCGGATACTGGGTATTTTATTCAAGCTTAAAGCTTTAAATAACTTAATATAAAATTTAGAAACCTAAAAATTAAACACATGTTTTTGGAACAAAACTTAAATGCTTGAATACTCAAAACCGGGATTTGAGAGTTAAAGTTTTTTGCCAGTATACCCACGATCTTATATTTGCGGTGTCTAATTTTGGGTCACTTCAGTTGCATACGTTATAAATTACATTTTTTTTTAAAAAGTATTGTCAGAATTGTTATTTTAACAAAATAATGTATCACTGATTCGTCTATATTTTACACATTCAATAATCAATTTATCACTTTACCAGCTGAAATCCTAATTGGCATTGTAATTAACTACCCTAAGGAAGTTCTTGACACCAAAGTCCAACAGTGTAAACAGTAATACACAGCTTCTTTATTTTATTTAATTATAATTTCCAATACCTCATAAGGCTGTGAATAAAAATAATATTCAATCAATGCCACAGCTTGGACAATTAACAGACAATCAATCATATTATTGACAATCGTAATTATTGCAGACAATCGATAGGTAATTATATTATTATTTATAATTATGTGATTATTGAATAAAGACAGAGGGGACACTATTTTAAGGTTATAGAGATTCTTTAGCTAAATAAGGTGTGTTATACTTCAACTCATTGACTATATAAGTTTATCTAATACAATACGTCACAATTCATAAGTAGTGAATTTTTCGCCATTAAATAACGCAGAAAGGGTGGGTAGTCACAGCTCAGCCAAGTTTAAAAATTTAGTTAATTGAATTCGTGCTCACTTCATAATATTTCATTCATCATCAACATCACCTTTTCCAAACCTCATGGTGCATAGGGCACTGGATTGGTACACCGACCGCAGCGTAAGATGATCAGTCTTCAGGTGCCAATCCAGGGAATTAGAAATGTTCTAGTGTAAAAAAACCTTTTTCAAATAAATATTTCATGTCAATCATCTGGGAAATCGAACCCGATATTTCTTGCATGGTAGGCAAACGCACCAATTTACTACTCCACATGGACGACATTTCATTATTCATTATTAAGTATTTGGTGGTAACATAAGTTGGGTCCGTTTTTTTTTCAAATTTAAAATAGCTCCAAAAGTAAAGCATAATGGTAGAGGTTATACGTCATTTGAAAAAAAAATGTTCTACAAAGTATTTTATATGCTCTAACGTTTTATATATTATTTTATTTGATTACAAGCCTTTAAAATAGAAAGTCAAGTAGACGAAAGTGAGCATTTTTGACACTTCTTTCCGATCGCGTTGCCGGCAATGCTGATTCGAATCCCTCCCTTTGGTCTGGCTAGGTTAAACCCTAGTTAGTCAGATGTGTCATAAACAGGTAAAATAACAAAGTGAAGACCAAAAAAATTTACATATTAAAAATCACCCATTCTGCCACGACATTTTTTTGTCCATTTATCTAATAAAATCCATAACATTGAATTAATCGATTAAGAATGCAAATAAATAACAAAAATTATGCGTGATTATAAAAATCTGTTCCTGAAATAAATATTTTGCTTTAAGTTTCTTTTTAGAATTTAGCACATACATTTTGTACGTGTTTAGATAACAGGTATATTGTGTGACACAATTAAATTTTAAAATTATGTATAAAAACTCAAATATTGTATTTCTACAACTCATCAGAAACCCAAATTTGTATTTATTCAATAAACTGTTTGCCTTTATAAAGTATCTACATTTTCAGTGTTTTTACCCAATGTATTGTTAAAATTTAAACTACTGTATTGACAAAAGTATTATTTTTTATGGCCATGTGGTAGAATAATGCAGCCAGAGTGTTTAACTACAAAAGCTTGGTTAAGCCAAACCATCTGTTTAAACCATTTTAAATTTATTTATTTGAATGTCTTCAAGGTCCACTTTGAAAAAATCACGCCTACCTACTTAAACATGGCTGTAGTTTTTCATTAATTTGAATTATCTCATCTAAATTCAAAGATGTGTAGTCGTGATAACTTAATGGAAGGATTTTATTAAGTTATGACTTATCTTTTGGTGACTTGCAAGTTAACCCATTAATGACGTGAGTTTCATGTGGAACTCAAAAAAGCATTGCCATTCTATCCATCACATTAAGTTGTCTAGTAAAGTTTTTTTTATTTTGCAAAAAACAGGTCAGGAGGCCTAATTACATAATCACATTGGTGAATCACAGCACAAAACGCCTGGGCTTGAAAATCATCATATTCATTTTTCGTGATCTTATTGGGAGTCGAACCCGAAACCGTTATTGTGTTAGTCAAGCTTCTTAGGCATACACCACGGAAAAAGCCTGCGACTATCAATATTTTCATTGTAATTCCTTAAAATCCGAACCAACACAGAATTCCATTCTTGATTTTTTTTGTGGTTGACAGCCTTTCACAATACACATATCTCTATATTCGTCATCGTACATAGTTTTTCTGGACGTAAATCTAAGAGATTGAATTTTCAACCACATTCTGCCTATTTTCAATCTAGTTTTTTTCCAAAATCTCACATTGCTCCCAATTGTAAGAAAGGATTTGGACCCAGGGCCCCATAATATGCAAAATAACTCCTTTTCTAGGGGCGTAATATTATCCTGTCATCGTTATTTTTTTCCCGCCTGTATTGCATTTTCGTGTTTATGAAAATAAAACTAAAATTTACACCTGCATTTTAATAATTAATGATCGATAATTATGCAAACACGGGTCTAGTAATTAATGTAACAAATATGCATCTAGTTTAAATTTACTTATGAATGCATTTATAAAAAAATAGGCGACCGACTTTGGTATTAACAACTTTCTCCTATTTATTAAACTCAAATAATAAAATTATTTCATTTACAATCAATGTGTTTAAGACGTGTTTTTTATTTGCGTATACTTTAATGTTTAAAGACTAGTATATACATATTTGTTATGATTTATAAATGTTTTCAGCAGAGATGGAAAATATTAATGAGAAGAGAACTTGAAAGTCTACGCATTAACGAGGCTTATAACATGTACAATATATATTGACAATAATAAAGGTTTTATTTATTTTTAGTGACCAACGGAAGTTTTCGTTTTGGTTTAAGCCAGTTTCGGCCAGTAAGACGAGTTTCGGTTTCGGACAATATTTGGCCAAAACTTCGGGTAAGTTGACCCAGTTCGGGTAAGTTGAGAAGTTGAAGTTGGGATGTGTCGGATTACATTCTGTTGTACTCAGGTACATCTAACGGCTTGTGACCTTAAGTTTTTTTGAGTTCTAAGATCATTCATATTTATATTTTTATAATTTCTAAGTAAAAGTTCCTATAGAGTGCATTGAAGAACTGTTATGTATAAGTTATATGTAAAACATAACAACAAATAAAAAAGCGTTAAATGTAAACAAATTTTATCATTAAATTTATGCCTTTTTTTTCTCAACGTATTTTATTTAAGACTTAAAAACTTAAATAAAAATAAATGAACTCGTAAGGTATAAAACGTCCGATTTTGAGCGTTTTGAAGAGACTTTTACCTTTTTTAAATAGGTTTTGGTTACAGCTGAACATTTTGTTTCAGTCAGTGATTACATATTTTGTTTCATAAAAAATAAAATTCCTATGAATGTATTATAAAAGTTTGAACTTGGGCTGAAAAATGAATAACATGCCGAAAACCCTTTTGATGAAATTCAAAATGTTTCATTTTGATAAATGTTTTGTTTTTCTATCTTTTTATCAGATTATGACCTCAGTCTCAATAAATGATATAATAAATTTAGAAGGCTATATTGTGTAAACATAGAGACATTTTGGGATACTAAATATATCGTTTTTCCGATAGGTGCACACATATAGATTTCAGTTCAATATTCGAGGCTAAGATAAGCATTATTGACAAAATCAAGGAAGAAGTTCTGCGTTAGTTGGGACAGGTAGAGCAAATGGACCGCTAAAATGATAAAAAATGCGCATGAGGATGCAAAAACGAGGAAGATCAAGAAAAACATGACATGAAAAATAAAAACAACAAATTCGTGAAAGATGGAGATATCAAAAGTCGGAATAATTGGCGCGCTTGAGTGTATGGATCATAGAGGAAGCTAGGTATGTATACAATGGCAGAGTTAAATGGCGTTCTATCCTGTCTGTCTACTCTTATGGGGAAACGGCTTGATGTTTTGTTTGTTTAATTATTATTACGAGCCTAGACTTCCAAATTGCCTAATCTTTTTACACAATATATTAATATTTCAAATATTTTATTTTTATTGTGGTGTTTTAAAAAATGTGATATTATTGAAAGTTTACATTGGTTTTTAAGGTGTAATAAACTCACTTTATTCTTGTATAGCTGTGACGTAACATGAGTCTACATAAGATGTAAGATTTGATATTTATATTTTCTTTTATTATTAATGAATTTGTATTTTTTAAATTTTAAAATGGACATTTTAAATAAGAATTGGGCATTACATATGCATTTTTTAAAAATGCTTGTCCTTTGCAAATACGAATTAAAGTGTTTGCAAATACAACAATAAATCTGTTTAACTGTATAAGAAAAAGCACGAAAATTTAACTTACATTTTGCATTTGCATTTTTTTTTGCATTTTTTTTTTTTTGCACCACAACAGGCCAGGGGGCCTAATTACAGTGGTGAATTACATCACAGAGCATCCAGGCTTGAGAAAAATCACATTTTTAATTTTAGTGTTCTCACTGGGAATCGAACCCGGAACCTTCCATGCGTGAGTCAAGCGTCTTGACCACTACACCACGGAGGCCGCCGCTAATGGACACTGGTCTACGGCCGGTGTCTGTGTAAAAGAAACAAGTGGTGCATTTTGCATTACCTCATTCCATATTCCTACTATCCCACCTGCTGACAAGCCTCAAAATAGAGGGTTAGGGGGTTATTACCAGTCCAGGGACTATGAAATATTATTATTATTAACAACCATATCGGGAATCGAGCCCGAGACCTCTTGCATGGTAGGCGAATGCACTGACCATTACACCACGAGGTCATTTCTTACAAACATTTAATTTCAATAAGATATCATAATTTTTGTTCTTAATACCAAATGAGGTAACTTGATAATGTGTTAAGATATTTTATTATTTAAAGAGTATTAGAAAACTATTATTAATTAAATAAGGAAGATTGTTAGTAAACGCAGATTTTAATTATCTGTGCAAAAGCCAATTAATACTATTAATGTTTTTTTTTTTTTCTAGGTCAACCTTTCTAGGCCTCCTTCCGTACATAACTTATCAACAGCGTATTATAGCGACACGAAATTTTAAACGCAGTTTCTAAATCATTTTTGAATTCGTTTTTTGGTTTAAAATCAAACTCATTAATGGTAAGGCATAATGAAAACAAAAACAAAACATTTGTTCGTCCCCAGGTAGAATACTGTACTCCTATTTGGTCACCTTACTATAATGTAAGTATTAATATACTAGAAAGGGTCCAACAATTTTTTTTTAAGCAGGTCGACTACCGGTTAAACATTAACTTTTTTAATCTAATGCTGAAAGTATGCAGTACCATGGAATAAACTCTCTCAAAAATCGAAGAATAATATTGGACCAGTTATTTTTATTCAAATTATTAAACAATAAAATTGATTCTCCTAACCTACTAGAAAGACTTCCATTCCGTGTGCCATCTAGACCGAGAAGACAAAATCTTTTGTTTTACACTGAAAACGCGTCAACAAACTATTTTAAACAATCTACAATACCAAGAATATGCGACCAATATAACAATATATTTACCGAGGCTGATATTTTTTGTGACAATGTATGTAAATTTAGGTCAAAAATTATAGAAATTTTAAAAAAAAGAGAAGCAGACATTTAACATTATTATTATATAAATATTTTTTCATTTCGTTTTTTTTTTATTTTTATTTTTTTTATTTATTAATAAAACATATAAGACATGAATATCATGATATGATATTCCCAGGAGTTGTACGAGAAAACTCATTTGGGACGGTACATAAAAAAAATAGTACATTTCTTGTAACAATACATAGTATACATTTAAACAATAAAAATTTCAACAAATTTTAACAATCTATGAACTTAATATTAAAAAAGGAAAGAAAACATTTAAACAATCTGTGAACTTAATATTAAAGAAGAAAATAAAAACATTCAAACAATCTGTGAACTTAATATTAAAAAAGAAAAGAAAAACATTTAAACATTCTGTGAAATTAATATTAAAAAAGAAAATAAAAACATTTAAACATTCTGTGAACTTAATATTAAAAAAAGAAAAGAAAAACATTTAAACCTAAAACACAATATAAAGACTATTCACAGAAACTGAGCTAAAAACTATCACTTTCAAAAAGGTTCAAGAAATAGGTCTTCATTTCTGGTCTTTGAGATTTACCACTCGACATTTCATTTTTAAGGTCATCAGGCAGTTTATTAAATTGTATACGACCAATGTATTCCAGAGACCTTTTGCCGAACTTCGTGGAACAAAATTTAGAAATGTGAAGATTTTTTGCATGTCGTGTATTATAGTTGTGAATTTCATGATTAAATGTAAGTTTTAAATTTGTGTGAGCAGAAAAGTTTATGATGTTTGAAATAGTGTTAGTGATGTCATACAGTGCCATTACCTTGAAAGGAAGTATTTTTGTGTTACGATAAATACGTTTAAATATGTTACGTTTCTTTTACATTTATTATATTGAACATAATTTAAATTATTGTATTAAGTGTAAACAATTTTTTTGGTGTGTGCATGAGTTTCTTACTCTAATATACAAAGAAATTGGCAATATATGTGTACATACTGTTTGTTTACCTAATAAAATAAAATAAAATAAAATGAAAAAATTATAGAAAAATGAAAAAAAATTTAACGAATAAAAATCAAGACGAATTTCATTTTGAGTAAATTCGGGTTAAAATAGTATTTGAAAATAATTTATAAAAGAACATTTCACCTAAATGTGGACCATATACTTAATAATCGCATTCTTTCACGGGTAATCCTTTAAACTTAGAATGAATCTAGTTATTTCTTATTCACAATGCACAATAAATACAGAATCTACCACGTATAGTACATAGGAAAACGTATAATTAACAATGTAATGGCTAAAGTAGGGTTTACAATTGCCCTCAATTGTTTGGTGTGTAGACCTTTTGCCACGCCTCCCTAAACGGGGAACGATAATTCACATTACCTATTATTCTCAAACTTTTTTTATTTTATGCAAACTATCTAAAGAAAAAAACAACGCAACAATTCTAAGTAGATTTTATTATGACGTTATGTGCATTCTCGGGTCACAGATAAAAAACGCCTGAAAATGTAATTTTTTATCCTTTTCTATCCTGAATCCTCATCTTGTCTGCTTTCAAACTCTTTTCTCAATCCCACATTATTTGTATTTTCCTTATCATGTAATATGTATAAACAATATTTTGAGTTTGTCCAAATTTTTGTAGACAAGGACTGGATTCACAGTGTGTAAAGTGGCCACTTAAACCAGCCATTGACAGGTCATAAGCCCTGTAGATGCCTAGACTTCTATTTTACCTTCTCTTAAATGTTCTTCATCACTGTTGTTATATGTTAATATAAACAGCTCCCCAGGGAGTTGAATCCAGTCCTTGTCTACAAAAATTTGGACAAACTCAAAATATTGTTGATAAATTACCTGGTCCATGAAGAAGTATAGAAATTGAAAAACTATTATTTTCAGGCGTTGCCTAGTATGTAGGTGAAATAATTCAATTAGATGAATCCCACCCGCATAAATAAAGGTTTCAGCTCTTTAACTTCACAAACATCAACAGATGAAAGAATTGAAGGAACATAGATGTTCAAATATAGGCAGAATGGTGAATATTACACAGTGTGTAAAATGGCTAATTAAACCTGCCATTGACAGGTCATAAGCCCTGTAGATGCCTAGACTTCTATATTACCTTCTCTTAAATGTTCTTCCTCTCTGTTGTAATATGTTAATATGTATAACATATTTGTGTAAGTATCTTTTTATGAACATAAGCTCTATCTACCCACTAAAAAAGCTGTTACCTAAACTAGCCAATGACGGATCATAAACTCTGTAGATGCCAAAACATATAAATTCCATTCTTTAAAAAGTAGACCATCTTTTTTGTATTAAATGCAGTCATTGCCTACAAAAATTTGAAACAACTTTAAACATTTTTAAACCCAAACTGGTTCCAACAAAAAATTTGGTCGGCCTTGTGGTTTAATGGCAGTTTGCCTACCATTTAAGAGGTCTCGGGTTCGATTCCCGATATGAAATATTAATTAAAAATATTTTTACACTGGAATATTTCATAGTTCCTGTACTGGTACCTGAAGCGGAAGACTGATAATATAGCCTTCATGTAATAAAAATGATCAAAATAAACTGCGCAGACAATACAAAAACAAAATAATTTATATTACCTCAGACAGTCAGGCTGCTCTAAAAGCACTGAACTATGTCGGAGTAAATTTTAAATTAACCTTGGAGTGCCAAAGGGCAACTAATTGTGTCGGTGAGTGTAACAAAATGACATTAATTTTGGTAACTGAACACTCAAACATCAACGGCAACCATGCAGCTAATAAACTGGCAAAGCTGAGAGCTGAGACAGCCCCAATGGACCCTGAGTTCTACTGTGGGTTGCCTCAATGTATTTCTCGTAATGAGCTTAGGTCGTGGGCCAGAAAGCACAGTGAAATGCTTAGGCAAAAAGGACCCAGTCACCATCATGCGAAGGAACTGATAAAAGCGTACCCGCGAAATTTTGCTTTTGACCTAATTGAGCTCAGCTGAAATCAAGTGAGAGTTACCAATAAAGCTCCTACAGGGCACTGCAGATAGAACAAACAAAACTTTGCTAGAATGAACCTTTCTGAAACTTTTAGATGGAAGCTATGCCGTGCAGATGAGTAAACACATGTTCACATTATTCATTTATTTTATTTGGTAAACAAACAATATGTACACAAATATTGCCAATTTATTTGTATATTAGTGTAAGAAACTCATGCACACACCAAAAAAAATGTTTACACTTAATACAATAATTTGAATTATGTTCAATATAAAAAATGTAGAAGATAAGAAATGAAAAAATATGTATATAATAATAATAATAAAGTTAAATGTCTGCTTCTCTCAAAATTTTTATAATTTTTGACCTAAATTTACATACATTGTCACAAAAAATATCAGCCTCGGTAAATATATTGTTACGTTGGTCGCAAATTCTAGGTATTGTAGATTTTTTAAAATAGTTTGTTGACGCGTTTTCAGTGTAAAACAGAAGATTTTGTCTTGTTGGTCTAGATGGCACACGGAATGGAAGTCTTTCAAGTAGATCAGGAGAATCAATTTTATTATTTATTTATTTATTACACATTATATGCGAACGTTATGATATACATCACAAAAGGAGCCTCATCCTCGGAGAACAACTGGTTAAACTCGAGAATGTTAAAGAACTCACCCCCTTACTGAACAGTTTGATATTTAACGGATCTGGACTTAGAGGGGGAGATTTAGCAAAATGTAAACTCTCGCCTTCTACACAGTAGCTAGGCTCTTTATAAACCTGGGTGAGAACTATTTACTGGGACCCATCACAATAGATTTTCAAAGGTTGCAGTGACGTCAGGAGCTTGTATAGCACTGACCCCCACCACTAAGAATAAGAATGTGGTATCTGAAGCGCAAAACTGATTATCTTACCTTCATGTAACAAAATTGATCAAGATACCCTGCGATGGGTGTACCAATGCAATGTTTTATGCACCATTAAGTGCGAAAGGGAAATAATGAGGTTATTTCTCAAATGTTCGCACCCAAAAGCGCCCGTTATTATTTGTTTACTTTATTTATTTATACTTTATAAAGTTAGTTCATAACATCTTAAGAACTAATATGAACTTTTAATAATATGACGATTTTTTTATCAAAATTTCTCAATAACATATTTTTTCAAATTAACTTTAAATATTTCAATTTTTTCTATTTCCTTTATTTCTTCAGGTAACCATTGTACAGCTTCAATCCTTTGTACAATGAGTTTTAAAATTCTGTTTTTTTCCTCATTGGTATTTTTATCTTTTTTTACCCCTTGTTTCACATGTATGACATTGTTGGTTAAATTTTATTATTGTTTTTATTTTATTCATCCCCATAATTATTTTATGTTTAAAAATTGCCATATTATATTTAATTTGTTGCTTTACTGTGAGCAAGCCAATTTTTTTGTGCATTCTTTCTACATTAGAAAATATATTTCTTTTGAGTATAATCCTCATTGCCTTATTTTGAAGAATTTGTAAATTTTAAATTTCTCCTTCATTACATAAAAAAAGAATGGAAGAACAGTAATTTATGTGTGGACATATTATTGTTTTATATATAAGAATACTACTTTTTAAATCAACTACATTTCGTAACCTTCCTGTAAATGATTTTTTTTTGTTATATATTGAGTATGTTCTTAAAAATTCGAATATCTATCCAAGTACACCCTGAGACACTTTATTTCGTCCACATAATTTAAATTCAAATTATCAATATTGATTTTTTAACCCTGGGGAATTATTTTTTTTCCAATATTCACATATTTTGTTTTTGATATATTTAATTTTAATTTATTTACTTTTTACCATTTTGATACATTTCTTAAATCGTAATTAATTTTATTTATCACTGTATCATAATTATCACTATATTATCATAATGACTGAAAATTTAATTAAATAAAGAGTAAGTCAGATTATCCGGGTGGGACCCAAACATTTATTTTGGTAAATGAATTCTGTTTTGGCAGGTTGTATGTTGAGAAGCTTTAATCAGAGGAATGGTAGTTAGTTGAACCGTATTGTCTGAAAGGCGCCAAGTTGTAATAAACCATAAGAATATGATTTGTAGACCGCGTCTGTAACCGACCGGCCAAAGTCTCCAACGACCATTGTGTTTCCTATTGTTGCTTTATTAAGTATTTGCCAGCGACTAATGAATTATTGTTTAATTTAGAAATTTCATTACTGATAAATAATTAACAAAAACATTAAAAGACTAAATAATCGGGTAATAATGCAATCAAAAAAATGCACTGCTTCGGGTATTTATTTATTTCAATGTTTTTACAATGCACACTGTACAGACGTACAGAGGTTCTCTGCTTCAGGTCCTGACAAGTTGGGAATTATTTGTGTTTAGAGAGGACCTTTTTTGTTACATGTGTATATAATCTACCCACTAATGTTAGAGACGCCCTTCTTTATTTACATTTAAGTCAAGATTAAAATGTCACTATCTAAATATTAAAAACTTTCCTTTATTCTTCTTCTTTCCTCCCCATTCCCTCATTTATCTTCATAGTACAGTGTTAATTTTGAATTATTTCATTAATCTTTGTTTTTAATTTTGTATAAAATTGTAAGATTCAATAGGTCCATGTATTTATAATTTTCTCAAACTGAACGTCTTGGGTAGGTAGGAAGAAATTGCCTTAAGGCAATATACCCGCCCTTATATGTATATAAATTGTATATGTAAATAAAGTGTCAAATAAATCAAAAAAATAAATATTTCATTGAATGATGCTAAAACTATTATTTTACTTTTTTTTTTTTTTTTGCACCACAACAGGCCAGGAGGCCTAATTACAGTGGTGAATTACATCACAGAGCACCCAGGCTTGAGAAATATCACATTTTAATTTTTGAGTTCTCACCGGGAATCGAACCCGGAACCTTCCGTGCGTGAGTCAAGCGTCTTGACCACTACACCACGGAGGTCGCCATTATTTAACAATGAGGAAGTTCAGTGCTACGGGAAATTCGATACATTCAAAAAAAAAATAAAAATTAAATTATCCAAATATTTTATTCCCAGGAATTACAACACACTCATTTTGGAACAGAAAAATAGTTACATAAAGGCATTGTAATAAGTAGTACCCGGACGGTTCGAAGCAAAGGTATAGCATACTAGTGCGGTGTCACTCAGGTAAAAAGGAGCCACTTTGTGATTAACTACTTTTTATATAGATCCCTCTGGTTTTAAATATATTCATTTTCATGCAATAAATTTAAAAATAAATAAATAATATGCATATTATTTGCACATATATAAGAGCTTTTTGTTTTTTTAATTGCTTATTTATTATATTATTTTTTAATTGTGACGTATTTTGGTTTACATTTTATATTATTAACCAAACATAAGAGCCTGACTCTTTTTTCACAAGTTTAACCTGAATCGTTTTTTTTACTTATATATTTATGTTTTCATGTTTTTTTTCAAAGGCTTTATAAAAAGAAATGATTTTTTTTTCTCTCCACGACACATAATATGTACTTTACATAAGAATAATATACACGCCTGTCTAATTGTTAGCCTTGTGGTGTAATGGTCAGCGCGTTTGCCTACCATACAAGAGGTCTCGGGATCGATTCCCGACATGGTTGATATGAAATATTTATTTAAAAGGGTGTTTTAACACTAGAATAAGTCCCTGGACTGGTATCTGAAGCGTTAGACTGATCATCTTGCCTTTGTAAAACAAAAAAGGCGCTGCAATTAGTGTACCAATGCAGTGCCCTATGCACCATTATGTGCGGAAAGGGAATGATGATGAAGATTACGCCATAAGCTCATAGAGTCGCCCATTTTTAATTTTTATGTTTTTTCTTTTTATGTATTTTTGTATAATTTAATTTAGTACGTACTGTTATTTGGCATATGATTTATTGCGCCTATTCCTTATATATATATATATATATATATATATATGTTACTTTTCTGTTGATTTAAATCATGCTCTTGTTTTTTGTTATTTTTTTTTTAATACTACTATATTATACTATTATTTTGTTGATTTTAATGATACCACTATTTTGTATATTTGATTATGTGTGATTCTTAATTTGTAAAATTTATATTTTAAAAATTATTTCTGAATATCTTTTTTGCATTGTATTCTTTGGAATTTGATTATTTATTACATTTACCTTTTTTTCTAGATTGTGATTCTATGTCATTATAATTTGATCTAATTAATTTTACTATGTATTTTTATTGTTATTTATTGTGGCTTGACACGGGCATAGCCTAAAAAGCCTTAATAAGTTCATAAATATTTAATTTTGTAATTTTGAATGAATAAATAAATAAATAAATATGAACAAAAACTCTTCTATGAATATCAATCACGAAGTAATCTGCAGTTTACTGCAATACAGTGGGTCGCAGAAACTCAGGAAGATAATTGCAAGTGCAAACTAAAACTGTCCGTTAGACGAGTGTTGTTAAAAAAAACCACACCTAAATTTTGGGACGCTTTAGTTCTATGCAATGGAGTGGAAGGGAGTCTCTATTAACGGGTAGCAAATTGTTACTCTGAGTAGTTTACCCTGAAGATGACTCACCGACTCTCAATTAAATGTCGAAACGAATCTAACCTTTACAGAATGAATATTCACAACGGTGATTGTGAAAATCTACGCAAACGTAATTTAAGTATGTATTTACGCAAATAGAAAATCAGAAACCTAGAAATTACAATAAACAAATAAAAAAAAGGCAATTAAAAACACCAACCCCTATTAATTTAAACAATGAAGATGGGCTGAAATCAAACTCGATATGTTTTCTGGCAGTACACACCACAAAAATTACATGGAATGTGCCTACTGCCGATTGCGATACGGTAAAAATTACTAGTACATTTTAGTCAACATTTGTTTCTCCAAAACGCACATTTTTCCATGAAGATGGTTCCTGCAATGGAAACTGAAACGTTAGAACGAATCTAATTTACACGTGATCACCCAAAAAAGATAATTGATTTTTTTTACACAAATAAAACAGAACTGAAAAGTCAATGATTAAAACAATCAGTGGTGGCAAATCAACTCATTAAAAATTGAGTTTGTCTTCGTTTGTTATTAGTAAAGTAAAAAAATATGTATGTTAAAAAAACAATGAAGTCAGCCGTAGCAAATCTGTGTTTGATAGACTTCAGTACGTCTGATAAAGTTAGGTACTGGTATCAAATTACAAAATAGGTAACAAGGCCCTCTGTATGAATTTTTTATTGAACAAATTGGTCATATCCTGCAAACAATGAATGTGAGCTAGGGACATAATACAATGATTATTACTATGGATGGATATCCCTTTGAACCACTACAGAGGTATTCAAGAGCCGTGGCGATGTGGCTCTTGGGCAAGGCATAATGTCCTTGAAAACATAGTATATTAGTTTTGTAACATTTTTTTTATGCTGATATGCATATATGTTTATATACTTCTAAGAGATATGGTGAACGGTGATAGCGGGGTGGTCCGCTGTCATTCGGGCGAAAATAAAAGTATTTGGGCGCGTAATCGTGGATCGCTTTGCTGTGTTGCCTACGGGTACGATACCACACCACACACCTATCTTTTTAAGGGTTTATCTACATAGATAGACGCAATAAAAACTAAAAATAAAAAAATACATAGTACATCTTACTGTACTATAAGGGATAAGAGATAAATATGAACATTGAATACTGTGTTTTTTTCAAATGCTACAAAAATAAAGATATTATTATTATTATGAGTCATGGATACATTGTTATGTAATTATCAAGCAGTAATAAAAAATGCATTATTATCAACAGGCCAGAAGGCCCAATTACAGTGATGAATTAAATCACAGAACACCCGAGCTTGAGAAAAATCACATAAAATTTTTGTGTTCTCACCGGGAACCTTCTGTGTGTGAGTCAAGCGTCTTGACCACTACACCACGGAGGCCGCCAATAATAACTTGGGTCCAATCAGCACGTTCGTTTTATAGTTTTACGCAACTACTATGGAGAAGGTGTAATTGTTATATTTAAAATAAATTTATTGAATTGAATTGAATTGAATAATTAGTAGATTTTGCATTTAAGTGTAATTAGACCGAAATTTCGTTTTTTCGATGTGTCGGATTACGTTCGGTTGTACTCGGGTGCATCTTATAGCTCATGACCTGTGACCTGTAATCTTAAGTTTGTTTTGGCTTCTAAGATCCTTCATTTTAAATTTTATGTGATTCCTGTATAGTTAATAAGTTAAAGTTCTTATAGCGTAAATAATTATTAGAAAACTGTTATATTTAAGTTTTATTTATTTATTTATCAAAAGAAAACAACAGCCATTACAACAACAAAAAAATATTTACAAATAAACCAAAATTATTGGCCAATTATAGTTTTCTATATATTACTAAATACAATGTCAAAAAAAGAAGAAAAAAAATCTTACATTAAAATAGCCACTCCGCATCATCCCACACGTAAAAAATAAATAAAATATTACAATAATAATAAAAAAATGAAAGAAAAAGTTTTTTGTTTACTCGGACTTAAAAAATCCTCTCACCGGTGGATCCATACGGAGTAATACGGAGCTATCAGTCTTCCCGCCTAACTTTAGGCAGTTCGAAGTGACGTTTTACTTATTAAAGTAATTTTTTGTGGCGTTTTTAGCCGAAACTGGAACAGAAACCAAAAATAGGTATTGGTTTGGGCAGAAAATCTTGTTTTGGTGGGTCAGTATTAATTAGTGTCCTAACGAATAGACGGGTGCGTCTCAAAACCGGTAGACATAGAAAAGTCGGTATGTGGTTAGATACAAATATTTACCGACATTTATTGAAATGTTCGAACACAAAATTTATGCTTTTCAATATTAATTTGCATTTTTTTATGGATAAATTCTTGTAGTTCAGATACAAAACTGTTCTCAAACAAAATGCAAGTTTGCTCGTAAATAATTCGTTTTCTATTTAGCTCTACAGTCAATACATCAAATAAATTCATTTATATCATAGACAAAAATGTGTTCGAAAATGAAAGATAATAATTTATTAATAAGTATTGCATTCAGTGATCGTTTTTTATTTTTTGCTGGAAGCCGGTTTTGAGATCAACGTTATAAAAAGTATTCTTACATTATTAATTTTAAAAAAGCTGAATACTACATTTTCTAATTACCTGCGCAACAAGGTAACCGTCTATCGAAGCAGGAATTTATTATTTTTATTCCATTGAGTTAATGGGTATTCATTCAACGCACTATTATAGTAAATGAAATCTTCCATTAACTCTACCCATAGTTTCATAATCCATCATAATGTTTGTATAATATTGTCCGCCTTTAAGTCGAATAATAATTATCGGCGTATTTGTTTATCAAACATTCTTGGGGTTGATTTCTGGCGTAGATCATTGAAATAAATGTTTCTATTATAAAATAATAGAACTTGAAGCGCAAAACCAGTTATCTTGATCGAACTGGTAAAAAAAACCAAAATTGTTTAGTGTACCAATGCTAATGTCCTGTACACCATCAGGTGAGGAAATGAAATGATGATGACAAGTTTATTTTATAAAGCACAATTTACACATGCAATAATGTTTAATCTCAAAAAGTATTAAATAAACGTGCGTTTAATTTTTTTTTAAAAGATTTTTTCTACCTATTTAAATATTTAGTTATTTAAATCTTTAATTAAAAGTTATTTCTAAAATATTTTTGTATCAACATCATCATTATCTTTTCGCAACTAATTGTGCATAGGGCACTGAATTGGAACACCAATCGCAGCGTATCTTCATTGTTTTTGTTATATAAAGGTAAGATGATCAGTCTTACGCTTACCAGTCTAGGGACAATGAAATATTATAGTGTAAAAACATTCTTTTTTAAAATAACTATTTTATATCAACTATGTCGGGAACTGAACCCAAGACCTCTTGCATGGTAGGCAAACGCGCTGATCATTACATCACGAGGCCGACCATTTTTTTTATAGGAGTTACTTATTTATTTTTGCCTTGATTTTCGCGGACATGACTTTCAACATTACAGCAAAAAATATATCAATTAGAATATTATTTCAATTTTTAATGAATCAATCCATTTTGTTTAAGTATTTCAAACTAGGGGTGAAAAACTGGCCCTTTCTACTTAGCTGCCGGCCTGAGGATATTTTCTCACTGGAAAAGCACCTTTTGATTTACACGATAATGATCCATAAAGAAACTGCTAAGATAGTATAATGTACTGCGAGATTCGCGTCCGATAGCCCATGATTAATTACCCCGATGGGTCTTAACATTAATATTTGCATATTTGTCATCCGGATTGTCAAACATGTTTTATGCGTGTTGATATAAAAATATGTTGGTCGTAATTGCATTTTTACCATATATGAGATATGACGGTACACGATTTTTTTAAGTAGTTAATTAAATAGTCAATTTCAGGTTCGGATAATTTTCTCCTTTCAATCAGTTAAGCGCTGTTAAGCAAGCAATTTGCTCTGCATATTGAAAAAGAAATCGGTGTGAATAATTTCGGTTGTCATTAGCGGTTTATGTTTTTTTAAATTTAGATCCCCATTGCTCCTTAGAAAGGAAATTCTGCCTGTCTACAAACATTTCGACATGCTCAAAATATTGTTTTTATTTTGTAAAAAAGAGAAAGACCTAATTTCTTATTATTGACTCGAATATTGAAATTTTCTGACCATTTCCTAAAAGTCGTAAACAAAAATCGAAAGAAAAAAAAAAAATTGGAAAATTTACTAAAAAAAATTCTTAAATGATCAAAAGTATTAATTTAATGTTTTTTAACTGTATAATAAAAGAACTAGTAGGTAGTAATGTTATTGTTTATTTTTGCATAAAAATATCTGCCTTAAAACAGGTTGTACCTAGTTAGGCAGACTAGACATAATCCAGAGAATTCTATTACCTAAGTATACTCATGTAGATAAAGCAATTGTATTTTTTTTGTTTAAAAACTATGATTATTATTTTTATTACTATTAATTTTTGCTAGAAAAATGGAAATCGAGTTGTGGTAGAGTTGGATTTTGATGTGGGACCTTTGGACCGTGAGTCCACAATACTACCACGGGACCGCAACCCGGTTCAATTTTACAGTAATAAAACATTTTAATTTATTTTATCATTATTATTTTTCGTATTTTTTCTATGAGCTTAAAATTAATAATATGATTTTTAACAACAATTTAATTTTAATTTTAATAATTTACATTTTTAATTTCATTAAAATTGTGTTTTATTAGTGTTTAATGTAATTAATAAAAAAAAATCAGTGTTTATTTTAATTTTAATATTTCTGTATTTTAAATATTATTTTCCATTGTTTGTAGACCAAATAAATAAACACGCATAATAAGAACAAAAAAAAAGAATAACCGCTTGCATGCGTTTTCTAGTAAGTTCAATAATTCACTAGATGAGCCTTATCCACATCAATAAAGGTTTCAACTCTTTTACTTCAAGATTCGCTACAGTTGACATACCAACGAAGAGCTTTAGTGTATTGTAGTGTAAAAATACATTTTTAAATAAACATTTCAAACCCGATTGGTAG
Source organism: Micrasema longulum (assembly GCF_059751315.1). NCBI lineage: Eukaryota > Metazoa > Arthropoda > Insecta > Trichoptera > Brachycentridae > Micrasema > Micrasema longulum. Next base: position 27,380 of record NW_028278585.1, read on the forward strand.
GCAAACGCGTTAATCACTACACCATGAGGTAGACAATTTCAGTGATATGTAAAATGCAATAATTAAAAGAGATGGAAAACCCGTTTAAGAAAGGAATATTTATTAATTATTCAAAATTACACGTGTATACATATTTAACAACTTATTAAGGCTTTTAAGTCTGTGCCCGCGTTGAGCCATTATAATAAACAAGATTAAAAAATAAATAGTAAAACAAATTATAATTACATGTTCTGCTATAGAATTACATCCTTTAAAATGAAATATAAATAATACATAACAAATAATAAATTAATAAATAATAACATTCCAGAGAAGATCACATAAAAAATAATCAGATAAAAATATTACATTAAAACGTTAAAATAGAACTCCCCTTTTCCAAACTCCAGTAATCTAGATTTAAAATATCCGGATCATTATTAGTATAAAAAATAAAGTAGATGTCATAATAAACTTCGTCAAAGCAATCAACTCTGCTAGACATGTCATAGAAAGTTTTGTAATGTAATTCCTGTATCAAAAGCAATAAAAAAATAATGTCGGAGTTAATTTTGCATTGTCTTTCAAACCACTGTCTTAATTTAATAGTTTTTTTCAAGTATCTGGTAAACACAGTGTCTTCATTTTAGGGTTTATAAAATATTCGGATTTCTATATATCTGGATAATGTCTGGCACTAATTAATCCGAGTAATTAGAGTTTTACTGTATTTGTCAATATTAACGAAAAATCTACGGAGTCAAATCCAGGGCTTGTTTGACCTTATTAGGATAATTATTGATTATTTTTTTTGGTTTTTACAGTTGTTCCCACAGTGTTGATTTTTTAAGATGTATAAACAAACAATTTTAGAACTAAGAAAAATTTAAGAAGCACCAATAACTTACACAATACAATGTATGTACATATAATATGTTTGATATGTTTTTCTTATTTTTTTTAATGACGAAGTTGTATTTTTGGTAACTTTGATCTTCAAATTGACATTTTTGCATCGGATTAGAAGAGTAATATTACAAAAAAAATATAATTTTTAAGCGAGGAATAATTATATGAATTAAAGTGATACTAATACTTCCCTAAATCTGTTTTACTGTTTAAGAAAGGGCAAGAAAATATAACATAAAACGCTTATAGATGCTGTCCTATGGCTGGTGTTTGTGTGAAAAAGGCAAAGACATAATAAATTCCTTCAACCAGTCGGTTATTGGGAATAAGCGGGAGTACACGCCAGTTATATGACCTGCGTATTTATGATTTTTAATTTATTTAGCTAAAACAGACCTAAATAATATTATGACAGGCGCTGTGGCGCAGTTTGTTAGACGGCTAACTGTGAAACTGGAGTCGCGGGTTTGGTTTTAGCTGGTTGCAAGAAAAAAAAAAATAAAGGTTTATTTTTTCAACTGGTCTGGGTGTTGTAGTGTATTTTTCATAACTTTCTTCCATATCTCCTCTTTCTTACCTGCTGAAAAGCTTCTAAATAGAGGCTTAGCGGATTACTACTTTGATAAACAAAAAAAAACTCAAATAAATTATAGAAACGGAATCATTTTACAGTATGTCTTAATGTTTTTTTTCTATGTCTGAACTTCAGAACATTCTGCATTTTGCTTAAGGTAACGCGATGTTATATCACTGCGGATAAATGAATTTTCTAGCACAACTTTTTGAGAACAAACGGAAAATTTTCAACAGCTTTTCTATTGCATTTAGTTGCGCTAAATTCAGTAACGTGTTGAGAGGGACAAAGATGAGTTAAGCTTAGCTACAGTACAAATATTTAATTAAAAATAACAGTATTTTTTTTGTTTCGTTTCATTAAAGTTAATTGAAAGTATTACAATAGTGTTGTAAGTTTGATTTGACAGTATAAGTAGATAGAATAAGTAAGTGCGGCGTACTAAAATTCTTTATAGTCATATCTCTGTCCATTGAAATAATGTTTTGTGATTCACTGTTAAAGTGATAGGCATTGTTGCGATTTCTCAGAATTAATTTATATATTTGCTTCTAATGACCATGCTATTCGTATGATGTGTGAAAATACTTTAGTTGAATTGATATGCATTCATGCGATAAAAATCTATAATTGTATTAAGGTACCGATTTTATTTGATGAATAAATGTATTTTATTTAATAGCTACTGTTTTTTTTGCATTTCTGGGAATTTTTTTTAAAATTAAATTTTATTGTTAACTTTATTGTAAAGAAGTCGATCTTTAATCAAAATTTACAGTAGCTGTAACTAATTTTAAGTAAATTAATGTAAAATGCAAGAAAGTATGCCCGATTACCTAGTTTCACACGATTTTGGTTGCATGCGTAATGGTGTCAGTTTTTACTGTCGCAAATAAAAATAAAAAAAACAAAACCCACCTACAAACCCTCCCCTCACATCTCATCAGTGATATTGCAATACCGCGTAACCTGTTTTTTTTAAACTTAAATGTTTTGCTGAAATAAATTCGTTTTTGTGACTAAGACGTAAGTTTTTAATTATTGACATTTTTACTTTAAATAATTATAGTTTTTCTGATACAGCGAAACTGAGGTATATAACTAGAGTAAACACAAGCGTTCGAAATACGGTCTTTCAACTTGAGGCCAATTGGCATATGTTTGAAAGAACAGACTTCAGTCTGTTGCGAGCATTCTCCGGCCACTTTTGAACTTGTGTATTTTAGCAATTACTAAAATGCCCATTGATGTACGCAAAATATTGCATAAATTGATACGGAAAAGATAGTATAGTGTTATTTTTTAATGCATTTTTATTTTCTTAATTTTTGTAAGATCTAATTGTAAGATTCAATATGTCCATGTACTTGTAATTTTCTCAAACTGAACGGTTTAGGTAGGTTGGGAGAAATTGCCTTAAGGCAATATGCCCGCCCTTATATGTATACAAACTGTTTATCTATATAAATGAAAATAAATATAACAAAACATAAAAAAAAGCGATGATATAACCTTTCATCGGGAAGCAATGTTTTTATTTTAATCGATACTTGTTTAAAATATCAATTTTGATGTTACAAAACGTCTTATTAATATGTTACAAGTATTTATTAGTCGTAAGCTATCTCTGTCCTGCTCAATTAGTTAGACGTATAGTGAAACGATAAATAAAGGTGACGCGTATGGAAAAGGGAACGACATACTGAAAAGAAATTACAGTAGACCGATGTAAGCAGTTCGTGTTTTTTACTGTACTACTTGTTTCGCTTGTCAAAGTCAACGTGATATTACGTGACGATACTTACTATCTCTGCTGTTCATTTCCTTTCCTTTGGGGACGACTTAAGCTTGAATTTGTATGAAGTATCATCTTCTTATATTATATCTCTAATTTTTGGATGAAAAAAATGTTGCGTAATATATTTAACGGAACGCTTTTTAAGTTCCTGTTAATGGTCAATTGAAATTTACGCGGTATTTCAGTATAGGCGACGATTTTTCCTTTCGCAAACGCGGCTGAATCTAGTCGTTTGTTAATTGTCAATGAATCTAGTATAGACTATACGTGTTCATCCGTTCGGGCCAGTGCTGTGTCTTAAATATCGTGCCCACGGTCTTCCATGCTACGCAATCATCGCGTCCGCCGCTCCAATATATAGTGTCAGGGTCAGGATTAATTTTTTAAAAAATGCTGCAGGAAGGATAATTGAGCCAGGAACAGGTTAGTAGCTATCCTATTCTGGTCTATCTCTTTGAATTTGTAAATGACAATTGATTAATTAAAATCTTGAAAAACACAGTATACTTATATCTCGCAGTTATCACATAAGACGCTAGGCTTTGCATCCGGAAAAAAATACCTTTCACCGCCACCATGTATGGTTTACAAAATCGCTGAATAAATATCTAATAATGAAGAAATGAAATCTTGATTTCAAAATGTGTTATTTTCATTACAACTTTTTGTAGATATCATTTTAATAAGAAAGGAATGACCCGTCGAGCTAACTTATAATATATCGGCTTGTCAATAGGTGGGAAAGAGAGAATATAAAGAAAAGTGAATACACCCTAACAACCCAGACCAATTGTAAAAAAATATTTCTTCGATTTTTTTCGTCGCAACTGGCGGGAATCGAATCCGCGAGCAGTTTGACAGTTGGCCGTCTGACCGACTGTGCCAAGGCGCCTGTCTTTTAATCTTCGATATTTTACAACGTGTTGATCTCCGATATTTTACAACATTGGAATATTGTTTTACATCTTTATTTTGTGACAGTATTCGCTTTATTCTATTCACAAATTATGCCTTTAGCTCTGTCCGTTGTCGTTTGACTTGAAAACGAAGTGGATTTGTTGCATTTTTCTCAGATCAGCAATATAAAGATAATTTTTTTTTTCTAGATATCCCAGAATATAAAAATGTTCCTAAAATAAAGCATACTGACATGCCTTTTTTATTCACTAAGATTCATAGTTCGAAGAAAAAAGTCATTTTAATAAAAAAATACAGATTATTTATTTTTATTCTAAAATGAGAACTATGAAGAAAATAAAATTACGCTGAATAAAAAAAAAAAAATTTTCAACCGTCCTTAGTAAAACTTTTGATATTGCGTATTTAAATCATATTTTTGGGGTAGAATCAGTAGAAAGATCCTTTATGAGGGCGTTACCTCTCTTAAAATGTGAAAAAATATATGTTATTGTTGTAGTTAATGAAGTGGGTACTCTGCAAACAAATAAAAGAGAGAAACAGTTTAATTTCTAAAATTAAACTATTGTTTTGTCATAAAATAAAATATTTCCCACAGAACTATTGTGAGTTTTTTTATTTTTTATTTATCTCCTCATTCGCTAGTTTCCCAAGCAGGTCGCTCTCCGGATGCAATCCTGTTACAGCGGCAGATGGCCACAAAGCGACTTGTCTCATGTCACTGAATCAATTTAACGATGTCACAGTTGTCGCAGTACTGACGTTGCACTGCGATACGATAATTCTGCTATACTGTGTGCGTATGTATACAGTTTGATCGGAGGGAAAAAATATTTTATGATATGGACTCCATTAAAGGGAAACTGGTCTTAACTAGGAACTGATTACGGAGCATAATTGGATGAAATAATATGTTTTGTTATTATTTTACTTTATTCTGAGGCCAATTATTTTTTTTATCGTTGACGGTAAATAATAAATCAATTATAAATTATGTATCTCTATCTTGTTAAATAATTTTTGTTTTCTTATCAATTAATTGTTTTGCCCAATACTTAATTTATGTTAATTAAACCAAACTAATATATAAATAAATAAAAAATAATTAAATAAATCTTCAAAAAATTAATACACAGTTTTCCAACTTAATTAAACCAAATCCTGTGGAATTGGATAATAATATGAAATATATTTAATCTTTTGTTTTTATTTGTTTTGTACAAATAATTTTATCAAGAGACAAACAAAGTTGAAAGATAAATAATAAATAATAAAAATAATTATAAAATGTATGCAATACTCACATGTTTGAGTCCAGAAGATTCCAAAAGCGTGGATACTAAACTTAGCTGATTTACAAAAATCAATTCACTTAGCACATTTTGTCATAATCACTTTGTTAAATGATATTTTTATTTCTAATCACTTGATATTATTTTGTTTAAAAGCACATATTTGTTACTTTCAATTTGTGTATAGTTTTTGTTATTTTAAAAAAAAAATCAACTTCAACTTATCTGAAGAAAAAAAACGATGTTTTATGTGACAAAATACATTTTAAAACTATTTTTGATAATAATAATTATATTAAGTTGATAAATTCAAATATAAATAAAATTAGCTTAATTCAGAAAGTATTGATTTATTTAAAGAATTTGTTTAAATTTTGACACTAAGGTAAAAATGGTAAAATTTAATTTTGCAACAGGTGGGTGGGTAATTTTTCACTAAAAACTGTGAGGCTAATTTTTCTCTCCCGATTCATTTAATATTAATAAACCATTAATATAACGATAGATTAATGAATGAATTATTGTTATAATTTATTGTAAAAATGGCATATCGGTGACAAAAAAAATACTCGTTTTTCGTAAAGTTCTACAATTAATTCTTACATTATTTGCATCTTATATTTTGTTGGACACTCAATAATTTATACCACAAGTATTATTACAACATATCTCAAACAAATATTTTTAACAAATGTTGTTTAAGGGAAAATTTTTTAAAAGTCTTACGCTGCAGAAAACCTTTCCAATACTTTAATTTAATAGAGCCTAAGCGGTCAATCTTTTTTATGGAATAAAATCAATTTTCATTTTAATATTTTGTGAATATTTAAATATTTGTACATAAGTTTTGGATTTTTGGACCTTTATCTTTTCATATCTCTAGAGATATTTTACGTTTTATTTATCAGAAAACGGACTCAGAATCTCAGACATTGTAGCTAAACGCGTTGGAAACTATATCTAGAAGCAAATAAAGTAGTATAAACTTGTGTATTTATTTAAAAATAATTGTTTTCTAATGAATGCGGGCATGTTGTCAGCATTTCTTCGGTTTTATCAGCAGATCAAAGTAATTACCGCTTCAATAATTTACTTAGCGAGAACATACATATAAGTAGTACTATTGAGGACAAATTAAATACTCATGCACAAGTACAATAAATATTTCGTCAAGTGTTTGGTCAACATAACTATATTTTAGGAACTTGTGACGAAATCAATACAACTTTCTCTGCTTGCAAACGAGCTGTATACAAACTCCTGAAATTTTATTTGCCGACATTCAATGTGACTATTAATTACCTATCTACAAAATAAATAAAAAAAACTGCTTTAAATACTGCAAAGGCTTAACAACCCACGATACCTTTTATTTTGATCATGATTTTGAATTTTTCAATTCTCAATATTTCTGTTATATTTCGTTTCTTGATTTTTGTTACTCTCATGCTGTGGACAGGTATAAAGGATTATTGGCTGGCTCAGTATTTTTTTTGTATGTATCTATCTAAGATTATCTGATAATATGTTGGAAAAATAAATAATTAAATCAAAGTAAAAACGTGAAAATCGAGAAAATCTCTAAATATTAAAAAAAAAACAAATCTTAACTTTCTAGATCCTTCTGTACGTGAACTCTTACATTTTTATTTGTTATGAATCAGCGTATTTCAACGAATTTTATTGTGATTATTAAAATATTGATTCAATTTTCTCTAAAATTCATTATATAATTAAATTGATAATGTATTCCTTACAAGAAAAATATATATTTGGTAAACCGATGAAAGCCTCTTAATGCATTTTTGAATAAACTGAGAAAAATCAGTTCGAATATTTGACTGATTAAAAGTGTTTTAAAAATATTTTGGATACGACACTTACACACAAAATCAAATTAGTTCTTTTTAATTGTTCCAATGAATGAGATTTCGAAGAAAAATACCTGGTAAATGGAATCAATATTTTTTACAAGAAAACACTAAAAAAATATAACGTTTAGTGGGTTTTCATTAATGATAACTTCGGAGAATTAACACGATTGAATCAAGTGATACAGCTCTTAAAATGACACATAACTGCATTTTAAACTTTTTTCTAAATTTTTGTCATTCACAGGATTTTATCAGTTTACTGACGATATGCAATTAGTAATTGCTTTTAAATACAAAAACATTATAACATTTATTCTTGTGTGGTTATTTTTAATAAATGTTTAATATTAATTGTCAACGTGGTACCTTCTAAAGTTAAATAATAAAAGAGCTTTCAAAAATTCATGCAACCAATTTTAGAAATGGTAAAAACTTTATCTATAAAGTCGCTTTTAATAAATGAATAGTGGTGGTGGGATGCGCAGCACGTATTGATCAGTGGATCAAGTCAGATAGATAGAAAAATTCTTTCATTTAAAGTTTTTCTTTTTGTGAGTTCAATGTGTTATTATTATGTTTTATATGTACTCGTATTAGTTATGTTTAATAAAGCACATGTCAAAAATTATATTAAATGTCTACCTCAACACGGGACACCTCAATAATGGAACATTATCTTTAATGTAAAAAAAGAAATACATAAATTAAAAAGGAACATATAAATGTATAAAGTTTTTTTGGTCTCTTTCGAAAGTAGTTAGAATGCGGACTTTTTCCATACTGATTTATTATTCATGTAAAACTTTCATTTGAAAAACTCAGTTTTTATGACTCATTAAATTCATTTTTAATACTATCTTTTTCAGCTTTTCATTTTTTTTTTTAACCTGACAATATTATGTTTGCACAATTTTATTTTAGCATTAATTGAAACTAATATCTGAGAACCCATGTAAAATATATTATTTAAAATACAAACAGTTTATCAGAAGAAATTTGTTTTAATACTTAACGTTTTTTTATTATAATGTATTAATATTGTTGTAAAGACTCTATAACAATAATAAAATTAATATTATTGTTTCGGTTTGCGGTCCCGTGGCTACTGTTGCGGACTCACGGATCAGAGGTCTAGGGTTCGAATCTCACTCTACCCCAACATGATTTTACTTTTCTTATAGTGAGCTATTTACAACTTGTCGAAAATGGCCACCAAAATTTTAAAGTAAATTATGAGAAAACTTTTTTTTCCTTTAAAAAAAGTTATCTGATGCAATAAGCATAAAATAACCAAAAAGTTAATTATGAATTTATTAATCTTTGAAAAAATGTTTTATTTGCGATGCGCAATGTAATAAAATTATGTTGAAATTATGAATTCCTTACTTGATTTACTTAAACCATTTTAGACGAATAAACATTAATATTTATACTCAAACAGAAATAAAAAATATCAATCCCGTAATAAACTTGAAATAAATGCCGTTTATTAAACGAAGTTGTCCTATTTTAATTTTTAGTTATAAAACATCTGTTTTCGAGTATAAGCTGTGTGTATAATAATCCCAAGGATTTAGAGCGAACCTAATGCTAACACGCTAATTCAAATAACATTAATACTACGTTATAGGCAAGGCAAACAGATATAGTTACGAATAATGAAATTTTCAGTCAACAATAGAGTTTTTCCGCATTTTGTTTTGCACGTTCCAAGTTTAAATTTACTCAGGTTTCCACGGCAGATGCGCAAACTGGTTGATTATTGTCTATGCTGACAGAGTGTTTGTGAATCTATTATTTGAAGCAGACGTTTATCGCTTTTTTGGGTCTATTGTCCCCTACAATTAACACACATTGTGTAGAACGCGATTCGGAAACGAAAATATTAATTTTAGAATTTCAGGGATTGGGAAAAGCGTTCAGAGTCTAAACAGTTATTTAAAACATAAAAACATTTTCAAATAAATATTTTTTAAAAAAAACTTTACGACTACACATAAACGCACCAAATACGATTGTTTCAGTAAACGATTATTAATAAAATTACTAAATTATATAATAACTGTCATGATAAGTATCATCTCCTTTCTCTTTCTAAATCTCTCCTCCTTTCCTTTTTCCTCTTTTTTCCTTGTTCCCATTGATTTATAGTTTTGATTTAAGTTAATTTATAAAAAAAATACATTAATTTCTATTTTTATATATATAGCTTTTTAATCTGTTTTTTCTATTAAATATGTTCTGTAACAATTTAATTATAAAAATTAAACTTTTATTTTATTGGTTGGTTGGAAGGAATTGCCATTTGGAAATAATCCCGCCAATGTTCAAATAACATTATTCACAAAAGTTAAATAAATAAATGAATATATTACACATTCATTAAAAAAAATGTAAGTTTCGTATTTTAAATAATATATTAAAATCAAGCAATTAATTTCACGAAAATTGCATTCATTAAAATTTTTGTTGATTTTGGTTCTTTTTTTTGGTTGCTTATTTTGTGTTTTAGGAATTGCCGACCATTTTGATTTTTTATTATTAATTAAACATTAAATACATGAATAACATTTTGTACTCTCAGGAGTTGTGAAAAAAAACTCAACAATGTTTTGCGTATGTCCAAGTGCTTGCCAAAATGATCAAACATTTAAATCTTTGAAAGTTTAACAGATGAAATAGTTGAAGAAATGTGGATGTTCAAACATAAGCAGAATTATGAATATTACACATTTTTTAAAGTGACAATGACATGTCATACGCACCGTAAATGTCTAGACTTCCATCTATCCTTCTCAAAAATGTTTTTCCTTTCTGTTGCAATAAATTAAGATCTAAGTTAACTCATTGTGGGCGGTACATAAACAGATTTACAAAAATTGTGTAAATAACTAACACTATTAAAAACATTTAAGTAATATTTTTTTATTACTTCTATTGTAGATTTACTATTCGACTAATTGTTTTTTTTTTTACCGCAATAAGCCTAGGGGGCCAATTGCAGTGGTGTATTACGGCACAAATCACCCGGGCTTTAGAAAAATCACATTGTATTTTTGTGTTATCATCGAGAATCGAACTCAAAATCTTCACTGCGTCAAGCGTCTTGACCATTACACCACGGAGGTCGCAAAATTTGTATTTCTCTTTCCACTACCTATTCATTTTTTTTATTGTAAGATAGCAAGATATACTAACTACCAAGTTTTTAATCTACTTCACGTTTTTATTCTACGTATTTTTTAATGTTTTAATTTTATTAACAAGAGTGCTGCATATAGCGTACACATTTAATTGTTGGGAAGTATATATCAAATTTTCTATTACCATTTTGTTTTCGAACTGATTTAATTTTTTTATGTTATTATAAAAAGTGTCTACTAGCCCTAACATAATTTATTAAAGAATAATAATGCATGCGGCATGCTTGCAAGACAATAATTATTTAAGCATACATTGTACAGAAAAACTATGTTTCAGCTCGTAAATACCACATTTTTCGTCATGAAGTGTATAATATTCTATGTAACATTTATTAACTGCCTCATTTATTCCTGAATTTCATCTTAAAATGCATACGCAAAATATTATTGTTCAAGAAACGCATTTATTTATCTTAAGTAAAAGTTCTTAAATGTATGGTAAATAAAACCAAGAAGTTTGAGTTGAATATTTTGCAGTGGCGATTGAGGAAATAATAATCCGTGTAGTTTATTTAATAAATTAAATAAACTACACTGATTTATCTCTGAATAAAAAAATATATTTATTTGGTTTTAATTATGCATGGTTTTTTTTTGATAATTTTGAATATGTGTAGTTTTTCATTGGTGTTTGATGAAATAAACGAAAATTCTTTGATCGTCTATTTAACGCTTTTTAAAATATTTTTTACATAAAAAAAACATGAAAACTATAATTTCATTACCGCCTAAACGAAAAAAAAATTATTCAGTTAATACTACAAAAAATATTCGTGGTTTATACCTAGTAACTAATTAATATTTTTCTTAATACAAAACTATAAACCTGTCTTTTAGACCTGGCTGAGACGAAAAATCTAAAATGGTATTTTAAATATATTTTCGTTATGAAAAATAATTTTCCAAGACGTAACAATAAACAATAATGCCTGGCTGTTATGAAAAAACTCCTTGTTATCGATAAAAAGATAAAAAAGCTTCCATTGTCAGTTGATTATTCGGGAAAACTTGCGATAGAACTTTATTTATAAAACTGAGATTTATTTTATTTTAGAAAACTTCGTGAAAAAAATACTTTGTTTTAAATGTACACAGTGAAGCATTATGACAATGACAAAAATTTTTCTAACTGAATTAAAAACAAGCATTATATTAAAATAATTTTTGACCAAACAAAAAATGGAACAATAACTTTTAAAACGATTATGCATAATGCGGTGTTAAAAAAATCGATTTGCCAAATCTTAAACGTTGTTTTGACTTTTTATAGTAGACTTGAAGTTCCTAATAATATTTATACCTAAGTATGTTGAATCGTTATTAAATCACTTATAAAAATATTATCAGAAGTCAAAGTGCGCGTTATTGTGCAAAAAAAGATTTATTATCGGTTTTAACCCTTTTTGACTCTAAACGCTCACAAAAATGAGGACAAAGTAACAAAAAAACTAAAACAAAATCTCAGCGCGTTCACCTGTGGCTATAAATACTAAAAAAGGACTATAAGACGATCAAGCGAAGGGAATTCGGACGAACAGGTTGTCGGACCCACGTTAGTCCCGATAAAAAAAATACGAGTCAAGAGCCTCAAAAAATTTACGAGGACACGTCACAACTGTCAGCTTAGTGTGAAGGGAGAGATGTATATACTTTTTTTTTCATTCTGCTTCCTTCAATCAATGCCAAAAAAGATCGCGACTTGCGACCAGACGGCTTGTTCGCTTTTATGGTTATTTAAAGGATCCATCCAAATTATCCGAAGACAGATGCGAATTTATTTGTAAGAGGGATGAGTTTCTCATTGATGTTTGAAGTTCGTTCATTCATCAATCTCGGTAGCCGGCGCTCGGGTTTCGTGCTTTGAGAACGTGCGCGCGTTAGTGTCACTACCCTTCGAATATTCAAAGTTAACATTATAATTACCATGTTTTGAAAGAATGAAACAAATGAACTAAACGAAATTGATTAATTTACATTATTTTATGGCATTTAAAAAACGAAATCAAAGTTTAAAATTTTACAGCTAATAGGTATTTTGTTTTTATGTAATTATTACTAATTTCTTTTAAATTATTTATATTTTTAATTTTGCTCCATTGCGTATTTAAGCTGATAAAAATATATAACATTATAAACCTAATAATATTAAAATTCTGAATGTATTTTTTTCTCACCGAAAAAAATTAAGCATTGAAATTGATTTTTTATTTAAATGTCGTTGTCATAATTTTATTAAGCACTTGAAAATAATCTGTACCTTTAAAAATCACTGTTTTTTTCACTGTTTGTTAACATTTAGGAATATAAACATATTTTGCTTTCACTGCATTAGTAAAATTAAGAAATAATATCACTGGTTGTCACTTTTGAATGAAAACGTCAAATGCGTAACGTCAAATGCATACCGTTGTATTTTAAAACATGACACTTTAAAAATTCAACATAGTCCTATTTAAAATATGACACTTTGTTAAAATGAATAAAAACCGTAAGTCGGTTTTATTTTTAAAATATAACACTCATTTGAAATCGAAATATAAAGTGTTGTTACGAAATATGACACTTGTTTGAGTACTATTTGACAGTTCAAAACGAATGACAGTTTAAAATCGCGTGCGCGGGAAATTCGGGCGTTCGGGAAAATTCGGGTATGTTCGTTTTTCCGATTTCTCCTCCGCGCATGCTCATACCGTCCTAGCCGAACGACCTCAGCTGTTAAACTGAAATCACCTTGCAAGGCTGGGTGTCGCCGTCCCTGTCCCTCCCGCGGCGGGGGCATTACGGAGGGAAAGAGAGGGCCGACCAATGACCGCTCGGAAGAGGAACCTGCTGACAAATGTTTATCACCTGTTGTATTTGATGGACCAAAAGAGATGGATGCAGAGGCTCAGTTTTTCACTTAATGTGACTTCCGTTATATTTGTTCAGTGCAACTCGCGCCTACGGACGAACACACATGATTAAATTATTAAAATCTATAACCTACTTCCACTGTCCATTAAAACAATTAATAACGAAAAAATGATTAAAAAGGCCATAAAAAATTGATAGTGGAGCTGGGTCTACCCAGTAAATGGATTGCCTTATTTGCTCAAACCAATATTGAATCACTCGCTTCACAAATGTATAGTTTATGTTATGTTTTTGTTATTAAATAGAGCGTTTTAAAATATAAATAATAAAAGTCTGCATTTTAAAAATATTTTTGAAAATATTTTACTGAGAAATTTTGACAAAAGAAATATGACATTGCAAAATGATTGGTACCTACATAATTAATAATAACGTTAACCTCTCTAATAGAGTGAAGACTCGCGTTTAAGAGGGAGTCGTTTTACATCTATTTTTGTAATATTATATAGTAAACAAATTTATATTATATTGTATTTACTTTTCATTTTCACAGATTCCGAAAATTTTATATTATATTCTAAAAATTACACAATATTTCACTGTATGCAGTTCAGGATAGAGTGAAAACGTCATAAATTTAATATAAATATAAATACGTAGTGTGCAAAACTGTCTAAACATTTTGTTATTTATCTGTACATTTAGTTTTCTTTGTATATTCTGACTTGTAAAAAAATAAAGTATATTGTTAATACCCGTATGCAAAGACAAACCTTAAAGTGAGGAAAGTACATTCCATTGTCTTTATCTTCGGGTTATTCTCTGCATTTGAAATTATAATGTTTTTTCCTTACCTTAAGTTTTGTCTCTGCATACGGGTATAAGTGTCACTACGTGTAGCTCCAGTGAGGTCACATTGTTTTTAATATTAATTATTGTTTATAACGTGAAAAAAATATATTTAAAAGAATATATTAAAAGTGGGTTTTAAATTGTTCAAAGCAGTTTGTAATACATTAGTTCTTTTATGAGGAAGTTTAGTGCTGCAGAAAATTGGATATATGTAATGTTTTCTTAAACGCCATGAAAATTAGAGCAATAATTAATTGTATGTTTAAGTTTGTCGAAAATGTATGAAAAAATAATAAAGAAATGCTTTAATGCGTCACAAGTTCTTTCGATTTAACCAGTCATCGAGTGTTGTGATAGATTTTCAGTTTCCGTGAAGCCAACTCACTAAACAGCAGAATTTTTCAATGAAAACTTGTGACATCACGGGCGGAGTAATTTCAAAATCACCAAACTTTGAAAAATCATATCGCTAATAATACGATATGCAAAATCAGAATATTTTTACTATGACAGCGCGAGAATACGATAAACAAGATTTTTTTTTTTTAAATTTTTGAACAAGTCACGTTCACAACACTAGAAATAAAAGTAAATAGAACACTCCATTGGCGAAAAATTAGTTTTTCTTAAAAAGAGCTCACATGCACGGCCGTAAAAATATTCAATAAACTTATCAAGAGTTGTGGTCCTGTGGCTAGTGTCTCGGACTCACGGATCAAAGGTCCGTGGTTCGCACCCCACTCTACCCCAACTTGATTCCTATTTTCTTATAGTGAGTTATTTACAACTCATTGAAAATGGCCCTCAAATTGAAATATTTGATTAAATCATAAAAACGCAAATACTTCTCTATAAAAAAAAACTTGTAAAAAAAATGGAGAAAATTAATTTTATCAAAATTTTTGCCAAAGTGTTCTTAATAGATATGTAAATATTAGTATAGTATAAATGAATATTTGTCGGCCTTGTGGTGTAGTGATCAGCACGTATGCCTACCTTGCAAGAGGTCTTTGTTTCGATTCCTGACATGGTTGACTTGAAATATTGATTTCAAAATTTATTTTTAGACTAGAATATTTCATAGTCCCTGGACTGGCACCCGGAGCAAAACTAATCATCTTACCTTTATGTAACAAAAATATTTGCTGCGATTAATGTACCAATGTAGCGCCTTAACCACCATTAGGGGAAAAAAGGGAATGATGATGATCATCAAATATTTGGAAGATGAAACAGAGTAAATCAAAATATTTTTCTTGTAAATATGTTTATTCAATAATTAATATTTGTAACATTCTTTAATAAGATGCATGTTTCCACTTTCTATTATTTTGTATTCAAACTCAGCAGAGGGCTTTTGGTTTCATAAAGTTAGATAAACGTTATTATTTTTTTGTAATTTGTATTTTTATATGAATAAATTAAATAAAATTAAAAATAAAAAACAATGTAAGCACCAAAACGAGTAATATATTTTTGTCGTTCATTTTTTTGGAATTTTTTATTGAATTTAAAAAATTTAACTCTTGTAAATACAATAATTGTATTAAATATTTTTTAATTAGAAAGTACTTTAACAAATTGCCAGCGGCAATAAGTCTGCCTTTCAGTCATGTTTAATTTTGTTTTATTATTTGGTATTTATAACAGTTTTACATTATGGTTAATAAAGATTTTTTATTATTGTGGCACAGAAAAATCTTTTTTTTAAATTTACTTAGTTTGATAGCAAATTAACAAAAAACCATTAAGCTTCCTTTTTGTAGTAAATCTACATAGAAAACGAAATATTCATTCCAATACTTTTTTTTACAAATTCGGTTTCTCTATAATTTGATTTAACATCATAATTTCTTATTATTGTAATAAAAAAATCATATATATATATATAAGACCAACCTGTTTCGGAATAACACTAGTTTCCTTATCTATGTACAAACACTCAATTGTAAAAGGATATTTAATGTATAATAATTCGTAGTCCTTGGACTAGATTTAAATTGTTTGTCTAATCATCTTGCATTCACGCACCTGTCAAATTACTAAAATTATTATAATTGCCGTGCGAATCGTAGTTTCCTAATGTATTACCGGATGCGAATAGAAAAATTACGATCAAAATTATGGATTTTGATTTGTTACCACTTTTGCCACAACCATCATGCCAATTATCAGTAAGGGTAGGCAAAGAACACCCCACACGCCTCGTTTTCTATATTACGAATACTTATTTTAATACAAATGTTAACAAACGTTTGTTTGACACAGCCAAAATATTACTTTTGAAATATGTTTAAAATTACAAAAATCATCTTTATCAAATATGGTTTCTTTTATTTTTTAAATTTATATATTTTTTTATGCAAAATGTTCGCATAAACTATAAATTTATTTTGTTAAATGGTCAGGGTAGGTAGTAAGAAATGGTCTTAAGGTATAGCACCCGTCTTTATATGTCCTTTTTTTAAATATATATATTTTTTTTAATAAAATAAATATTTGCGTTCTTATAGTTTACCCAAATATTTAACTTTGAGGTCCATTTTCAACGAGTTGTAAATAACTCACTATCAGAAAATGGGAATCAAGTTGAGGTAGAGTGGGATTCGAACCACAGACCTTTGGTCCGTGAGTCCGAGACACTAGCCACAGGACCACAACCCACTTCAATAATAAATTTAAATTTCGAAGTGCTGGATTCGATTCTGAATAGAGTGGGCAAATGATATTGATTTAAAGGTTGTTTTAGGTGTTTTTTTTTGTTACACTGGTAGCCAAAACGTACGACTGATCACTTTACCATCATGTAACAGATGATTAAAATACGATGCACTTGGTTTTCCAATGCGGTGCCCTTAAAAATCATCATCATCTTCCTCTAAATGTTCACTTCCATTCACTCTACTTCCACATAATGGAAGCATGTAGACATCAGCAGATATATCCCGGAGACCCTATCGCCAGATAGCACGCTTACTTCTTACCACGTCAATCTTACGTCTCTGAGTTCCGCCAAATACAGCTTAAAAATACGATTAACAATCGAAAATCTTCCAAGACGGAGCCCGCAGGTCTGAAAAAGACACAACTCGGTTAAAAGTTCTCCTGAGGCATCTTCAGCACATGTTCAAGCCAGGTCCGCCGCCCCCTTCAAAACGCTCGTTGTAGAAGGGTACTGTGTCCGTTCTCAGACTATATTTTACATTCGATATAAAGTATAATTTTAAAAATATAAGTAAAATCATTGGTTATAAACTGCATTAACAGCGTGTATGCAAATAAGAGATTCGTCATTTAAAAATAACAGTTAACAAATTATTTATAAAACAATGTTTGAGTAGATCTAAATACTTGCAGACTGGCTGGATTTCCTCCCTGGGGAGTTATTCATATTTAAATTTATAGCATTTGGACAAACTCAAACATTGTTGAATTGACTACCTGGTAAAAGAAGAAGTATAAACATTGGAAAATTGTTTTCAAGCGTTGCCTGGTAGGTGATTTGGTTTAGCCGGATGAATCTCACCCACGTGATAAAGGTTTCAGCTCTTGATGGAAGGGTTGAGGAAATGTGGATCTTCAAACATAGGCTGAATGGTAAATGTTACACAGTGTGTAAAGTGGCCACTTAAACCAGCCAATGACAGGTCATATGCCCTGTAATTGCCTAAACTTCCATATTCCCTTCTCGAAAATGTTTTCACTCTCCGTTAAAGTAAATTTAAATTATTTTTACTTTCTTATTATGTAATCTTATGGTTTCAACGTCAAAAAAATGTCTATTGGAATAAAATTTTGATAACAATATTACAAAGGGGCGTAGGAGTTATGACAGGTTTATCAAATCAGAATATTTTTACGCATATGACATAATGCTCGAATAACAGTAAAGTTATAAACATTAAGAATATTAGACGAGTTGTGGTCTCGTGGGTGGTGACGCAGACACCACCCAAGGGTCAGAAGAACCGAGGTTCGAATCCCGCTCTGCCATAATTTGTTTTGCGTTTTTTAACATGGTTTTATATGACTTAAACAAAATGGCTCCAAGATTAAAATGTACGTATGTGTTAATTTATGTTATTTTTATTTATTTACAGTACTTGGTTTCACTTGGTAATTTCAACAAATATGTTACTTGAAAATAAGCATCAATGTGTTATCCGCTAAAAACACAATTTTTATCCTTGTCCATGAATGCTTCAAAAAGACAAGTCATGCATTCAAATTATCATAATATGATTTGAATGAATCATGACTCGTCTATTTGTAGCATTCATGGAGGAAGATAAAAATATGTGTTTTTAGTGGGTAACCCGAAAATTCAGATTTTTAAGTTACCTAGTTTTAGTAATTATTGCACGATTTTACAATTCAATTTCATACTTAAGTTCCAATTCCATGGGACCAAATTACTTTGTTGAATTATTGAAAACAAACTTTTCACACCAATCAATAAATCATCCATCCATCCATATGAATATTAAAAATGCAAAAGTGTGTTTTTTGTTTGTGTTTTCTTCACGTCCTAACGGAGCAACCGATGGACAAATTTGTATGCAGAGGGATAGCCAGAGAGAGGAGAAGTAAAACAGGATTAAAAAAATGAGCAACATTATTTAAAAATGAATTCGGGGTAAATTGAGATGTCGGAAATATCTAATTAAAAATTGATTATTTAATTGACTTGTTTTATAAATGGTTAGTTTTGTTTCCAATTTGTTCTGGTTTTGTAGTAAGATTTTGGATTTGTGAACAGAATAAAGATGCTACATCATCATATACTAACGGATCATGTTATTGCTTTCAAAGCGGGTGGTGAACCAATTTGTTTTTTATCCCTATAAAATATATCGTGCAAATATTTAATAACAAATAAAGTTTGACCACAAAATTAACGCTTTCAGTATTAGTAAGAAAATTTTCCATTAAATCGAGAAGATTCCTATTGATTAACAAAACTCTTATTGATAAATTACAACTAATTCACTTAAACAATTTCTCCCAATATCACGTGAGCAAAGCCACGGGTAAAAGCTAGTACTCGTATTATTTAAAATTAGGCCTAATAAAAATAAAACTTTAAATTATTCGTGGTCGGCGCGTTTGCCTAACATGCAAGATATTTTTTTAAATATTTTTTTTTTATAAAAAGTACATGTTTTTGTAAAATTCTAAACATATCTACTTTTACACATCTAGTAAATGTTATCGCTGTAACTCTCCAAAAAAAGAGACTAACTCTTGTGCTTGGAAAGTGACTTACACTGTTGTAGTTGTTTATATAATTTAAATACGAGTACATGAAATAGAAAAATAAAAACATAGGATGTATAAAGAAAAAACATAAAACAATAATACATTCATACTAATTAAAATTTAGTGTTGTTTTTACACGTGTTCATGTTCATCACTGGTTTGATTCCAGCAATAGTTAAAATGAAACATTATCGAAATACGTGATTTTACACTTAAATACTAGGATTTTAAATTTTTTTAAAAATATTATGACAAAGTATTAAAATTAAAGTCCTGCTTAATTGTAAGCATACAACTCGTCAGCATGTTCTTATATGTTGCTTCAATTTTTCATGCTTAACCTACATTAATCATAATTTTATTAAAATAATATTTCATATTCTATTACATTAATGAAGATTAAAAACTATAATTAATCCAAAAAATTTTTTTCCATTAACTGTAATTTGAGCAAATGTCTCACTTCTGTATTTAACTAACTATTTTTAATATTGTGTGGGAACATGTTAAATACATATTTTAGGTATACTGTATTGCAGTATCCTTTTGCCATATTTATTACAATATTTAGAAACAGCCCTTCCATACTAGTAAACCTGGTGTTGTAATCATGTACCAATTTGTGTTTATACTCGGAGTGCGACGCATACTGACATAACCGTAAGACTGATCCTTCATGTAACGAGTAAGCTACGATCGATTCCTGACATGATTGAGATGATATCAACTTGTGAATCTGGTGTTTCAACGCTGCGATATTTAATTATTGTTGTCCCAGAACTAGATCTTGAAACGATTGGCATGGCGATTCAGTGCCCTATGCAATTTTATCATATTTTCATGTTGGAGTTACATTTATTATTTATCTTGCTTATTTATTCATTCATTTTATTTATTTATTTATTCATCTAAAATTACACTCGTTTACATATTCATGCATTTATAAAGACTTTTTAGACTGTGCCTGTGTTAAGCTATAATAATTAACTAAAATCACAACTTATGACACCGAAAATATTATACGCTAAAACAATACTTGCTTACAGATTAAAAAACTACTCTTACTCAAATGAAAGACATGACCGTTACAATACATCACAAACAAATAAAATAGTCACTAGATCCTCAACACAAAGACAACTTAAACAAATACAAACTAATACCACTTTCGGACAAAGGGATTTTGAGTATTATTTAATTTTATTCTACAACTTACTTCCACTTTATCTAAAAACAATTAATGAGGAGAAAATATTTAAAAAGGCTTTAAAAAATGGATAGTGGAGCTAGGTAAAAGTAAAATGGATTGTCTCATTCGCCCAAACCAATACTGAATCAACCACTCCAGAAGTGTATAGCTTATGTTAGGTTTCTGTTATTTTCATTGTGATTTTTGTAACATAAATGTACATAATATAAACCTAGTTTTTGAACTGAATATTTTGTTAATTATCTCTGTTTATAATGTCTTCTTTGTTTATTCTCTAATGTAAAAACATTTCAAAAAAGTATATTGTTAAGTGTCCTCGGCACGGGTAACCCCAGTGAGATCACATTATTTTTATTATTAATTATAGTTTATAAGAGAAAAATATGAATAAATAAATAAATTCAAAAAAAAAATACTTTGTAAAATTAATAAAATTATAATAACATTTGATGCAATAAAATAACAATCCAGAAAAAAAAGTAGAAATAATAAATAATAAAATTCCAAAGAAAATAATGTAAAAAATAATCATATTTAAATATAAATTATACATATTTAGTTACATACATAATCAAACAAACAAAATAATAGTATTATTGAGATCAATAGAAAATAATACAAAAACATAATTAAGATATTAATTGAGATATGGTTTCCTTTAAATCACGCTATACAATTGTAAGAAATGAAAGTAATACATAATATATCAAATAACTATGAGTAAAAAAATAAATTATACAAAATTTACAAGTTTTATAATTCATAAAAATAGATTTTTTTGCTTTTAATATGCAATATTAGGATACGGGTAAAATTACGTTGATGATTTTATAACATTACTAAAATAGGGAAAATCGATTATATTATGTTCGTTCCATCGCGGGATAGGCAGAGAGAAAGTTTCACCGTGATCACACGTGCGATCTCCTCATTAATTCAAATATGGAATCAATGGGTTCGGACAACAATTCGAAATTGGAATCCCGCGGCCATCTTACTTGTGTTATCGTTCCTGACCGCTTCCGTCCTGAAGCGCATGCGCCGCGCGCCCCGGGCCAAGACGTTCTGTTCTGATAATGATAATAATAGTCTTGTATCTCGGATACCTGTCCGAGAATTCGGCTTCTGTTCTCTTTGAATACAATTAATTTGAAAATATTACAAAAAAAGATTGATGATTGTCAAAAAAATGTTAAAACGCAATAATTTATTTAAAAATGAAGGTGCCAGTCATGAAATTCATTTATGAATAAATTTCGTATTTTAAATTTATAAAGATCATAATGTTGTTGACTTATCTCCCTGTACCTTCTCAACCCAGATAATATCGTTAAATGAAACTTAAAATGCTCTTCTTCTTCTTCACGTGTCATGTCGGGCCCTCCCGACGTTGACGATCACTTGGGAGAAAGCTTCCTTATCCTGAGCAGTGCAAAACGGCTCCTCCACATTTCTCGGATGTTTCGAAGCCAGGAAAGCTGTTTCCTTCCGACCCCTCTACGTCCCTCGATCTTCCCCTTCATGACAAGCTAAAGTATGGCATATTTATCACCTCTCAACACATGGCCAAAATATGAAATCTTCCGGAGATTAACAGTGGTGAATAGTTCTCTATTAGTATTGGCTCTACGTTATAGTTCATTGTTGGTTATCATATCGGTCCAAGATATTCTTAACATTCTACGGTGGATCCACATTTCAAATGCTTCAAGGCGGTTTATAATATTAACTTTTAGAGTCCACGCCTCTACACCGTACAGTAAAACAGACCATTTATAACTTTTGACCATTCGTTGTCTCAGCTTAAGGTTTATATTATCGTAACAAAGAAGATTTTTCATTTTGTTAAATCCTTAATTTGGTAATGTATCCAAAATAAAACAAGTTTATTGGATTATAATTCTACTTTATTTTTTATATAAAAAGAGTTTGTAAAATCCTGTTCGGGCTGCTTATATTTTGCATTTTATCTCAATGTCGGGGTCTAGATTTTCTGTGATGATACTGCCTATGTACGTTAACTGTTTCACTCTCTCAATATTGATACCTGTGAGTTAGATATATATATCAAGATTACTCTCTCGGCTAAAAAGTTAAGTTAAGTTTAAGTTTTAAAATGCTCTAAAAGACAAATATTATATTGGATGTTACCATGATATTTTTTCGTTTTTTTCCAAATAAAAGAAACTAAAGTACACAAAAAAAAACAATTATATTCACACTGCAACATGTGTTAGAGTCTGGTGGTCCTTGTGGGTACATGAAAGTTTATCAGGGAAAATAATTTTGGGCAATATATTAGGGTGCATATCACTTTGTGAACAAGTGAGGTCAGCAATTTTCCTTCTGGACAAACTTCACCCACCATTCTCCACTGGCACGCATCCACCGAACTGCTAATAATTATGCTTAGCTGCTGGACTTGCTCCACACCACTTCTGCTGGTATAAAATCAGCTATTTATCCATCGAAAGACCATCCCCTCAATTCTCCTCTTTTTAGTATGTTTTTCTACTCATTTTCACTTTATTTCCTTTTTCTTTCTTCTTTCTTTCTTTTTTAAAAATTAATAACATGTTTTGTGTAATGCTAATGATTTTATTTAATGTTATTTACTAAAATGCTTTTGCACTTTTTACTGTATGTTATAAGAGCTCTTTGGGCATTTATTAAACAAATAAGTAGTTTTGTATTCTCATTCATTATTTCACTACAAATTAGTCAATAATGTATCCCCCTTTATTATTTTATTTTAATTAGTCGATAATTTAAAGCATCTTTACTGTACACTGCGCAAATATTGCAAGCAGCTTTATTTCTTCGGTTGATTACGAAAAGAATGAGTTAGCGAGATACCCACTTTCATCTTCTTGAAATTCCATTTTGACGGCTTGGAATAAAATAAAATATTGCATGTAACGTAAAAACAATTGAAATATCTTATAAAGCGAAGAAAATTCTTTTGGATGACGTAACATTCACATTTTTTTTTCATAAGGTAAGTGCTCATTTTACAATTTGAAAACGACGAACTTAGTTTATGTTAACACCTAATAATTTTAAATAATTTAGATAGCGTAATTTTATTCCAAAAAACCTCGAGGGCGCTGCGCAGTAAATATTCTAATACGTCTAACATACGAGTATTATGATTATTCATCTTATGATGAAGAACATTTTGGAGAAGGAATATGGATTTATAGGCATTTACAAGTCTTATGACATGTCATTGGTTAGTTTAAGTGGCTACTTTACACACCGTTTAACATTCATTATTCTGCCTATATCGGAACATCCACATTTATTCTATTCTTCTGTATGTTTATTTTTTGGCAAGTTAAACAGCTGAAACATTAATTAAAGTGGGTAAAAATCATCTGACTGAATTATTTTACTACAATGAATGTAAATTCAAAAATGAAAAATTGTTTCGTTAAATTAATGTAATCCGTAATTCATAATAATTCAAGTTTATAGATAAATAAATTTCAAATATAAATTTTAAAAATACTTTTAAAAATGCTGGAACAACACGAAAATTCGACAGCTCTTTACACGCGAGCATTGCAAAAAATACACGATGACTTTTATTTCGAGCGTGTTCAGGAAAAATATTATTTGTATTATACCAAGATGTATTGGAATTGTTAAAGAACGAACCAAGTAATATAAGGAAATTTCTTCTGACTTCTTCTCTGGCAGAAAAAATCGCTATTGTCCTAAGGTCCAGTCCATGAGCGTTCGCACGAGGACAATGCGGCCGCTTGCAACGGTGGGAGTAATGATTGTTCCGCAGGGATAGCCTGCCTATCGATTTATATATTTTTGTTGCTGTTTACACGTGGACAATGGGCGAGTCCTGGGACAGAACAAGATTGTATTGTCCACGTGTAAATGGACTTTTAGACATACTTGAAAAACAATATTAATAATCTGATTGTCCTCGATCTTGGATTACTTTGCCCATAATATATTCAATTCAACTAATTCCTCTATCTAACTATGGATCTAAGAAATAAAACGTTTCAAAATTATAAAAATTACAATAAATAAACGTTATGATAAGGCGTTTTGGGTAAATATTGTAAAAAATACCAATTAAATTCTTATCGATTACATTTGCCCATCCTAACAGTGCTATTTATTAGTAATAAATTACATTTTTTGATACGTAGTTTAAATAAATTAATATTTTAAGCATAATTCACGCAAAATTTTCTGGTTAGTAGTGCGTAAAATATTTACGCACGTACCCTTTTACTTAAAAATATTTACGCATCATCGATTTTGCATAATTTAAAAATTAAATGCGATTTTTTTTATAGGTTTCGTATTTTATTCAAATGGCTGTTAAATTAACTACTATTTTGGCACATTTGATATGCGCGTGCGTATTATTCACTTAAATATAAATGGTTATGAATAAATTATTTTTCATTTTACACAAAAAGGACTATAAGGACATTATATGTACATTAACACACGTTTCTTTAATTTATTTAGTTTTTTACTTAAGATTATAACGATTTCACTCGCGCTGGCGTGACGTTTTGATTGCTTACACCTTTCAATTTTTATGAACGTTGCTAAAGCGTAAGACTGATTATCTTGCCTTCATTATTGTGCATTAACGTTCGTTTAGAATTGTTTGTCTTTGTACCATACGATATAATCAGTATGCCTTGGATTATACAAACGTACTTTAAATGTATTTTTAGATATCGAGGTAAGTTAAGATACTTCAGAGCCTCGATTAAAATAAAAATTTAAAATAAATATCTCCAATTATGTAAAAAGTAAAACCGGCTTTTTTTAAAACAACGATTTTAATATTTGTATAAAAATTTCATGTATCTTTCTCGGTAAAACGTGATTAAATATGTTTTTTACAAACGAAAAAACTTTTTCAAAATTAAAAATAGAAAACTTTTAGTCATTTTTAATTATACCATAAGACTTTTACTTGCATGCACTCGTATATATACCAGCACAAATCGTACATAAGTCTAGTATCATGTAAAATCAGCATTTTTTAGGTTTTATTAAATCAAAATCAGCATGCACTGCACTTTGTACATAAGCATATTATTGATAAGTCTGCTATCATGTAAAATCAGCATTCTTTAGATTTTACTAAATCAAAATCAGCATGCTTCGAGTTATGCAAAATGAATATAACATACAAGCACAAATTATACATAAGCATATTGAAAAGTCTAGTATCATGTAAAATAAGCGTTCGTCAGGTTTTACGAAATCAAAGTCAGCATGCTTCAAATAATACAAAACCAAAATCAACTTGCTTCTGACTTTAAAAATTAAGATCCATCAAAAATAAAAAATAAAAATAAATTAAAAATCAAATTACACACCTTTCACCAACTTTTTTTGCCTTTTATGATATGAAATCATCACCTTTAGTGATTTGGAATTGAAATATGCGCTTTTAGTTGTATTTTTATATGCGTAAGGTTAGCGTTTAGTTAATATTGATCTAAATCTGCGTTTTTTTTATAGTTCATGTCTTTATGTAACAGACGATTTTTATATTCAGGTACTAATGCAGTGTTTTATACACCATTATATAAGGACAAATTTACATTTTAAAATATGACATTAATTAAAGCACTTTGTGGAAAAACTGCCTCGAGTCATTGTATAGTAACCTGAGGTTAGGAAATAATCGCCAGATAATCACTGGCTCATTTCATCTTATTAAAAATGCTTGCGTGTGTTGCTTGGTGATCTAATTAGACTACATCTCTTTCTCTCAAATGCCTATTAATAAAGTGATAAATGTACCCAGTGAAAATGTACCAAAATATAAACAGTAAAATTGTAAATAAATAAAATGTGTTTATTTATATAACACCTGTCTCAGAATACTCGATATTTTTTCGTTTTCGAAGATCCTGATGAAAATAATATTTAATCTAAAATTATATATAATAACCTCAATATGTGACATGGATGCATGAGGGAATATCTGCATCGCTTTGGGCTGCGAGACGATAGTTTCTGTCTATGTGATGGCATCACTGAGCAGACTGTGGAACATCTTCTTGTATACTGTCCAATGTTTGATAGACCGAGGTGGGAGCTTGAATGCAAAATAAACACTCGGATTGCTGCGACTAATAACCTAGCTGAGCTCCTGAACTGTAATGATACACGAAGAGAGACTGTTCGATTCATTACAGGGACGATCAAGCAGGCTAAGTTATTCAATGGTGGTATCTAGCTCCTTTTGTTTTTTGTGTCCAACTTTTACGATTTTTTATTTTTTATTATTTGTCAATGTAATATTTCTAGAATTATTTTGTTTATTCTGATTCTGCTTTATTTTTATTATTGTAAGTCTACGGTGAAAAATGTTGAAGTCAACGGAATATAATTTAAAGATAAATGTATTCGATAAAACCTTGCACATAACAAAAGCAAGGTACAAATAATTTGCAACTACAAAAAAAAAAAAAACCTCAATATGATTTTTTTCTGTGTTAAGGTTAACTTGAAAATATTTTTTTTAAATGGGGTAATATTTATAGTAGTAGCCGAGATGTAAAGGCGGGTAAAGATCTAAAATGTACAATAATACGTCACTAGGCATGAAAAACACGAAGCTTAATTTTTTGTTTGAAAATTCGCTAATCTCCAAATTTGAATGTTTTATTCATTTTTAAAATAAATCATAAAAATGATGGAACCGTGTTTTCACTCACTCGCGAGACAAGACAAGAAATGACCAGTCCAAAGTCGCGCGTGCTTGTAGTGGTAAATTGTATGAATGCTTTAGATATGTGTGTATATCGACTAATAGACATGTGTGTATGTGCGTGGTACTGCGAGGTACGCGCATGTGTGTGTGAGTCCAACAGGTTCATTTGTTCTCACCGACGAGATAGAGAGATGCATTAGTGTAGGGGTATCTTAAAGCATTGAGACCGGTGCACACATAGTCATCAATAAAAAAAAATCTTTACCAACAATTAAAATCCATATTTGATCCAGGAGACAGGTTGCTGTCCCGTGAATAGTGCCACAGGTTAGGAGGTCTGAGGATCGAACCCAGCTATGTCTCAATTCAACGTGGTTATAAAGAAAGCAGCCAGCCATAGTATAGTGAAACTGAGAAAATAGCACTTTTATGAAAAGACTGAATTATCAAATTACACAACAGTTGCATTGTTCTTTTTACTTTGATAAATGATTAATCCGTCGTACATTTGTT
Source organism: Micrasema longulum (assembly GCF_059751315.1). Classification (NCBI taxonomy): domain Eukaryota; kingdom Metazoa; phylum Arthropoda; class Insecta; order Trichoptera; family Brachycentridae; genus Micrasema; species Micrasema longulum. Next base: position 55,335 of record NW_028278585.1, read on the forward strand.
TTTTTTTCATCACAAAAATAACCACACAATCTAAGATGAGCATTTTGCAGAAAGCAGCCAGCCCTTGTAAAACATTGATGTGTGTTGTGTCATTATGTATTAAGAGGAATTTTGGTGATTTTTAAAGTAAATGATACCTCATTCAAACTTTGAATGTAAAAGTTGACCATCTGTATAAAAACCTTTTTTTACAGATATTTGTAAATCAATGAATTATTAACATTAAAATACTTGTGAATTTATCAACATTAATTTATTTAAGATAACTAGGTTTCTAGGGGCACTAATCTTCCCATCAGTATCTATACCGTAAAAAAATTCTTGTGTTGTGGGTGTTTTCTGCAAAATGAGAAATGTCTTTTTTGTGATCAACATTATTTTTAGAAGGTGATTATTACAGTTTTTTTGTATAAAACCGGCCTGGCTGTTTTTAGCGAAACATAGAATTGACCTTACTGCACCCGATAAAACTAATATCTCTTTTTTTAAATGTGGGGTCGCTGGTTTCCGCATAACTTAGTTCAATTCTTGTCATATCTTAATGACAAACTTTTTAATATTTGGATAAATCACAAAAACAATAATATTTTTTAAAGTAACAAAAAGAACCGACGACAAATTTTATTTAAATAAAAAAATATTTCATCAACAGTTCACCAAATAAGTTTTTTTATGATTGAAAAAAAGGCATAAAATTTTTATTGAATTTTTATTGAAATTTATACTTGCGAAACTCAAAAAACTTGATTATCGGGTTACGAATAACGAATAATAAGGTTTTTTTTAAGTAGGCAAATGGCAAAAGTAAATTTAATGAGGAAAAAAAATAGTTTACAGCTCCCGTAGTTGTTCTGTTGATTGTAATTGTGTTGGTAATTTTTTTCTGTCATGTGGGTTATCTATTTTGTATTTTTCTTTACTTCAAAATACAAATACTCTTAATGCTAGACAATAATAAAAATACTGCTGTTTTTTATTTCCAATTTGTCAAACAAAATTTTAAAAATAAAAAATTCGTCCATCAAATTAAATAATAATATTCTTACCTAAAATTAACAATTAAACCTTGCTTTCTGTGAAGAATTATTTTCTAACAACCAATAAAAATAACAATCAATTAATTATATTATTTACCGTCGTAACCTCAATCAAAGTTAATTAAAATCGTGTGACGCAGCCTTTATGTTGTTAATTCTTCGTTCAAACAACATATACTCGCAGCATCCATTCTTTCTTCGCGATTAAACCCACACTGACAATAACTACACACACACATTCACACGACGTGTGTCCAGCAAGTACCTGCCATGTATATGTATGGGTGTTCTCACACTCGACTACGTGAACTAAAAACATTTGCATACAAACAAGAACACAGTGGACATCGCGCGGTCAAATATGATTTTACGACCCCCGCACTGGGCGTAATTCCACAAAAAGCCGAACCCACGAATAAAAAAAACAAGCCCACCAAACTTATCTCGGTACAAACAATCTCGCATTTCTACAACAAGCTAAAAAATTACCACTCAACTTTATTCGTTGACACGTTCTCATTAATTCAGCACCTTCTTTAAGAAAGTTATATAAATAGCAAAAAGTGCACTTCGTCACAATGACAATAAATTCACCAAACTTCAACACGGTGTAAAAAACGCCTTTCTGTATTTTTTTACTCGAAGCCTGAAATCGTTTATTCATTTTTTTATTAACAACGGCCATTATCTTTCTATTATTGTGAAGGCTGTTTTAAGCGTTGTTCTCATCGAAGAAAATGTTTAAATCAGGGTTTAAAAATTATGGAAAGGTTTGCTGACACTATGATGATTTACGTATAGATTGATTATGTTTTTGACACGGTGCCTTTGATTTGCCGTCCCTAATGAAGTTTTTCCTAGCACTCGATACCCCAAAGAATCTTGATCAGAACGCGAAGAACAGGTGTATAAAGGCCATAATTTTCAAAGATTTTTTTTATCTCAACGAAAGTAACGATAATTTTATATAAATATTTATTAACGCCCATTTTGCTAACACATTTGGTACATAAAACGACGTAATTACGAAACTGGTACCTGTGGAAGCGAAAACACAATGTTAAAATATTCTATCGCTTAAATAGTAAGCAAGTTTTATACATCATTTTCTCATAAACTTAAAACGTATGAGACAATAACAAATATCAAAAATCATACAATAAAAATACTTAAACCTATTAGTTGTGTTTTTTAAATAGTTTTTTCATCAAATTTGATGTTGATTTAGTATATTATCATTTTTAAAAAATCCTTTTAGTTGTTTATAGGCAGAGAATAAAGCTTTACATTTTCTGTCAATTTAAAAATTCATGTAATATTTTTTCACATTTCATAAACTAATTTTTGCCCAAATTTAAACAATTTGCAGAATAGAATTAATATGAGAAAAAAAGTAGTTATTATAATTATAGTTTAAAAAACACTATCACCTTAAGGGCGCTGCACAGAAAATAAATATCCCAGCACGTCTTGCAGCTACAGAGCGCATGGACGATGAGTAATCTATTCCCCATTTATATCAGATTTTAATTTGACAATGAAGTTTAGTGTTTGAATAATATTAAAATATATTTTTTAAAAGTCAGTTTGAAAAACAGGAGTTAGATTACAACAAGTCTTGCAGCTACTGAGCACATGGACTGACAAAATTCTTAACCCCATTTACTAAATTTAGGTATTTTATGGATGATAATCAAGATTATATTGAAGCAAGATTGCCAATCGTCTCGCAGCTACCAAGCGCATGGACGAGTAGAATTCTAGCAACCTTCAATTATATCATATATTTCCAAAAAAATAAGCATTGAGAAGAGCATATAATTTGTCAAGTGTTTATGCTAAAAAAAAAAACTAAAAAAAATATGGCAATGTTCCAACATTATGGTTAGCAAATGGTGGTATGGTTATTCATTATATAATAAAAACAATAAAAAACCACGTTCTCAAAAACGTATTAATTAATATACTAAAAAAAATATAAAAATGGAATGGAATATATAAGTCTAGGTTTTTACAGGGCTATAGTCATTGGCTGGTCTAAATGGTCACTTAACGCGCTGTGTAACATTACCATTTTGCCTATCTTTTAACATCTATGTTCCTTCGATTCTTCCATTCTTAAATCTGTTATTCTTTGTAAAGCTTAAGAATGGTTTGTAAACTCGCCATACTTAATTGGAAACATTGGATTACACGGTCTTCTTCATGGGACTCGACTAACTTCACTTTTCAGTGTACCTAAGCGCAAAAATAATTACGCACATAATTCATTTATTAGACCTGTCTGTAAAATACATCATCAGCAGTAGCATGCATGCATAAAATAGAGTTATACTTTCCATTTAAAGAAAAAAGCTAGACTTTTTCTTTTAGCTTATAACTTGTATTTTTAAAATGGTATTTATGTTTTGTATGATTACAGTATTGTGCGAATTAATAAGATTTTCGTTATTTTTTTACGCAACACTCATACGTCAATTTAATAGTTGTTTAGCGCCAAAAATTATGACTTACAGTTCACTAATCCTTTGGAAGCTCATATGAGGGTACTACTTGCAAACCTGGCAAAATCCAAAATCTACAAAAAGTGATATGTTAATTAAAACTTATTCAGAATATAATTTTTTACAATAATTTTAACATTGTCAGTTTAAAATACGGCTTTATTTTTAAGAACTTGACTTTTAAATTGTCGGGTTTGTCGCAAACATGGCAACCTCAACTGGAGTATTGTACAATTTTAAGACCAATCAAAAAACAAAATAAAAAAAGGATTCACCTCTTTAAGTTCAGAATGATCAACGGGTGGAATGATTTAAAGACTATAAATGTGAAAACATAGGCAGACTAGCGAATGTAACACAATGTAAAATGTGGTCACTTAAACCCAGCAATGACAGGTCATAAGCCCTGTAGATGTCTTGACTTCTATATTGCCTTCCCTAAAATGTTCTTAATCTCGGCTGTAATGTGTCGATATTTAAACAGTTAATTATTTATTTTTCTGAAGCTATTTGAAAAACTGTGCCAGAAATAGTTTGTAAAACTGGAGATATCAACCTGTTCCGCGCGAATTAGCATAAATATACATTTAATGGGATGTCGTAAATAAAGCAAACCTTTTGATGGCGGCGCCATTAAAATATGGTGGAATGCTCTTATGTAAAAATCGAGGTTAATTTTGTAAAGATCTCTTCATATTTATTACAATAATTTGATCGCCTTTTTACATTAGTGCGTGGCTTGCTGTCTTCCGGCCATCGCATATTGGCCACATTTTTTAATTATCCGTGCAAACTTGAAATATCGAGATAATTTGCAAGTATTTGGTTGATTTTCTTCTTCGTTTTCTTTTTCTAGAATTTAAAAATAATGTTACGAGATTGTGTTACGTTTTAATAACCATTTAATTGTACGAGTGTAAAAAGTGTATTACATAATTATATTTCATTTAAATTAATTAAAAAAACAAAAGAAAAATACAATGTAAGACATTGTATTTTTCTTTTGTTTTTTTGCAGGTGCAGGACTTACATCTATCGACACAAATAAGAATAAAAAGTGGGTAAAATTAAATTATATCGGAAATACCAGCAATAAAATAAAACAAGTTTTACAAAAAAATAATCTTTTAGTTTCATTTTATAATAAAAAATCTTTGGGTCAAACATTAATAAATAGTAAAGATCAGGTTGAAAAATTTGAAAATAGCGGAATATACGAACTAACATGTACTTGTCCTGGTTCATATATAGGACAAAGTGGGAGAGCTATTAAATATAGAGTAAAAGAACATTTAGCTTTGTATAGATTAAATAACGACTTATCCAACTATGCATCACATTTGAATGAATTCAAACATACTTTTGATAAAGCAAAAAACATAAAAATTTTACATGTAGGACATAAAGGTCAAAAGTAAGATAGATTAAAAATTTTAGAAATAAATAGGATAAAAAATACTAGCGATAGAATTTTAATAAATCAACAGATAGAATTTAAAAACTCACCCTTATTATCCCCCTTAGTTAGACCCTGTACATTATAATAAAACAATAAATATTTTTCATATAATAGAATATTCTCTTAAAAGTATACCGCCAACACACGTTTCAATAATTTGTCTCACTCTGTTCCATTGAAATATTTCGTTTTGTATTTTTTCAACTTATTTTTAAATGTACCTACACTTAAGATAATATTTAGTTTTATATAAATAACCCTTACACTGTATAATATTCACCAGTCTGAAGATGCCCATTAGAGGGTGAAAGCGCTAATTGGTCAAAATAAATAAGTGAAAGTGTACCAAGTATTTTTTAAATTAATAACTCATATGTAAATATATTTTTTTACATCATTACATAATTATATTCTTTCGATTTTTTTTTCGAATGCTGTACATATCTTCTTTGCTTTCTTTTACGCCTTAAAAGCGCCTAATTGCAAGACACTCTTATTTTCACCTAATTATTTTATGCCAGGTATTTTATAATATTAAAGTAATGAGGGAGATCTGAAGAGTTTCCAAATAATAAGTAACAAAGCGAGGATGATGATGATATATATGAAAATGATTTAATTTCTAGATATTATGACAATTGATCAAATAATCAAATTCAGTGTTGCCAGTGAAATCAACAAAATTATTGAAGTAATAGTTCTGAGATATTTAGTTTAATAAAAAATAATGAGTTCTTTCATAACTACGCAACAAGAATTTTAAAATACTAGACTGGAAAAAAAATCAAAAGCAATGTCCCCGAACTGCCTTGTGTACAAGGGAATTTAGTTAATTGATCCCAGAAAGCATAAAAATAAAATAGGCGGCCTCCGTGGTGTAGTGGTCAAGACGCTTGATTCACGCACGGAAGGTTCCGGGTTCGATTCCCGGTGAGAACACAAAAATTAAAAAATGTGATTTTTCTCAAGCCTGGGTGCTCTGTGATGTAATTCACCACTGTAATTAGGCCTCCTGGCCTGTTGTGGTGCAAAAAAAAAAATGTAAAAAAAAAAATGTAAAATGTAAAGAACACCTGTTTATGTAGATTTTTTTTCCTTTGTTCCTCTTTCTCTTCCCTCTCAACTCATCATCTGATTCTACATTCCTCATCCTTCAATATGTATAGTATAATATATTTTTGTTTAAGTTATTATGTGCTAGCCTTATCTCCCCATTAAAAAAAAAGTTGTTTTTTTAAATTACTTGGGTTACTTAGGTTTTTGCATGTTTGTATGTTTTGATATATATTTTGATTTTTTGTACAAATTTTTCAACAACTCTTTTTTTGACCAGTTCTTTTTTTGGCTGGCTGGAAGATACTGCTTTAAGCAAGTCTGCCAAAGTACTAATTCTTTGTACTTAAAGATTTGAAATGAAAAAATACAATATGTAAAACTTAAGAATTGAAACGTACCTATCCTTGTTTAGATAATGAAGGTTCAGTACAGTTTTGATGACCTTTTACATAGAGCAATTGAACAATTTTATAATCAATCAATAATCGATTTTCTTTATTATTTAATTATTTCGTTTCTTTAACTCGCTGATGTCTTCATCGCTTGATTAACGAATCACCTTTCGTAAGAACGAATCCGATCATAATTATGTACAATAATTTTCAGATTAATTGTTTCTTCATACTCTTAAGAAAAGTGGGGTGACCGACGTCCAGCCGGATTGCTTTGATGGCAAAATAATTTTTGTTTATCTAAACATGTCTCAGAGTGAAAATTCGCTCCCGCTTGTAGAAATGTCATTTCGCTCTATTGCATAGATCGTAAAAAAATTGTTTGTTATAAACTCTCAAAAGACTGTTGTAAATAATCCCTTTGCGCGCGATGATGTAAAATAGAGTTACCACAAACAAAAGACGAAATATCTTATGGCTCAGACATTAAAAAAACAAAAACATGGAAACAAACAGTTTAGTTTAATAGTTCTTTTTCCATAATTTCTAAAAATAAACATATAATAGAAAAAAAATACATTAATTTGCCGCTTATAAAAAACGCGTGTATCTCCAATAACTGTCAACAACTGACTGAATTTGTTTCACACAACACCGGCTACGGCAGCTACAGAACAGCGTCTCTGGCTTCCTTGTTATATGTTCTATCTTCGTACTCTCTCTAATACATATGTATTGCAGTATTTGTGGACATCTGTCTTTGGGTAGAAAGGTTTAATATTTTTCTCACTAAAATCCAGCATAGTCATACAAATTTAACGTTCCAAACCCGCTGTGAAAATGTATATTTAAAGATTAAAGAAATACAACTTCATCATTTAAAACAATAGAGAGATATATCAAGTCTTGTATCGTATGTCGACTAGTAAAACATCACAGCCACACAAGAGTTAAATAAAAAACCAAACCAAATTTGTTTTTTGGTTGAATAACAAACGTGTAACGTACGGTTTCGGTTCGCGCTAGCGATTTTTAACCTAAATAACGCCGGTTCATTGAATTGCTGTAAACTGTAACTATCTTCGTGATTATTAATCATATAATGTTAATGCTTATATTTAATGTTTATATCGTTTGCATAATTTATAAAAACTTAATTGGTCTTTTTATGTTAAAAAATTGTTGTTTTTAATACTTATTATGTATAACTGTATGTTTTCTGAATAAAATAAAATAAAAAAAATAAAAGTTTTTGTCCGTATGCGCAACTCTACAAGCGGGAGCGAGTTATTACTCTTAGAAACATATAAAATATACAGTTTACAGACAGAACAAATACTTTTTTTCATAAAGTGTAATTATAAACGCTTCATAATCATCATAATTTTTCTATCCATACAAGGGTGCATAGGATACTGCATTGGAATTCAAATCGCAGTGTACGATCCAATCGTTTTTGATACATTGAGAGTAAGATATTTGAGTACAATTTATTTTCTCCTTCCTTTTTCCTTTCCTCTTTACCCCCTCCTCTCTTCATAGTTTAGTGTAAATTTAGTTTATTTTTTTAAAAATATATATGTTCATCAATATTTTGTTTCATGGCGCAAATATTATAATATACCAACAATATGTTCATGTACTCGTACCAATAATTTTTTTAAATTGAACGGTTTAGTTAGGCAGGAAAATATTGCCTTAAGGCAATATGCCCGCCCTTATGCATATTTATGTAAACTGTATATGTTTTCGTTTGTTTTACACCCGTTTTCGACCTATTGACGACCTCCTAGGAATAGTTTAGTTAATTTATCCACACTCAAAAGGTTCCGGGTTTGATTTCCGGTGAGAACACAATAAAATATATTGTTTTATCTCAAGCCTGAGAGTTCCGAAATTCACTACTGTTATTGGACCCTCTGACCTGTTGTGGTGCAAAAAACACAATACAAAATACCATTCTGCTTTTGATTGAATCTGTATTTTCATATATTTTCAATCTATTAAGTAGTAATGATTCTTTTTTGATATGGATGAATTTTAGAACATATGTATGGAAGTCAATGGATGAAAAAAAACTAAATTACTCACAGTATCCCCTATTTACGCTGTATATGATAGCGGATGTGGAAAAATGATAAATGATACATCGATGCATCAATCTTTTGATGACTTGCCGAAAAAACTATTACAAAAGATTTAGCACAATGAATATCCAGAATATTATTAGAAGATCTATACCTATAATTGGTCCCAAAGAATACTGATGGATTCATTAAGATTATTCTACGTAATTCCGTCATACAATACGTATTATTATAGTGAAATCATAGTAATTTAGGCATCTACGTAGTATGTGTGTACAAAAGATCCTGATCAAATTTATTTTACTCATGGTGTGAGAATATATCATTTTAATGTTTGTTTTTAAAACTCATGCTGTGAACATAAAAGTTTTTTTTAAACCCTTAATCGCTATATCCGCCCATGAACAGGTAAAGAGGTTATAAAATGATTTTTTACACAAACGATTGAATCAGCATTAACTTTGACAAATAATAAAATTAAATGCATTACTTTAAACACTTTTTGACGAAGAAGCTTGTTTGCTTTGAAACCGGTCGGTGAAAAATAAAAATTAGTGGTTAAAAACAAAGTTGTTTTATTTATTTTACTTTCTCATTTATTTATTTATTTATAAATACGCCCAATGGGCATTTTTAGGAACATTTTCATACATAGAAAATTATTATAAAAGAAAATAGAAAGACACAATGGTATATAATAGACTTGGTGGAAGTAGAAGTGGGAGAGAGGTGTTCATTGAATTTGATTCAGTGATTGTTTGAAAGATGACAATTTGTTGTCGAAGAAAATAAGACTGCTTTGTTTGTTGACGGACATAAGAGTTCTAAGCATAGAAGAATGAAAACTATAGTTTTTTTCTATGGTTATCAGTATGAAAGAGTAGGTTTTGTCAGAGGTTTCTAGTTGGGGTATTTAATTTTATTGAGCTCAGTAGTTCAGGCGCATCAAAGAGTGAGTTGAAAATTTTAAGAAAAAAATATTTAAGCTAGTTTCTAACTCATTATACGTATATTCGTCTCTGGATAAGCCCAATTTCCAGCCTATCTTTCGGAGACCAGATAACAGAGGAATACTCTTAAGTGTGGGCAAACTAGGGAAAAGAAGAGAGTTTTTAAGGGTATTGATATTTTTGAAGTCAGTCAATTGTGCTTCTGTTAATAAATCCAAGGAGTTTTAAGAATTTATTGATAACATGTTCAATATGAATTGTAGAAGAAAGTTTAGCGTCAAGTATAACACCTAAATCTCGCATACTAGACACGGATATTAATATTTCATTGTTCGAGAGCTCTTAGACCTCGAGATTCCCGACATAAAATATGTATTAAAAAGGGTGTTTTCACACTAGAATATTTTATAATCCCTAAGCTTGTACCTGAAGCAGAAAACTGATTATCTTACCGTTGTGTTGCAAAAAAAAATGATCAAGATACACTGCAATCGATGTACCAATGCAGTGTTTTATGCACCATTAGGTGCAAAAAAGGAATGATGATGATTACCTATGGTTAATTTGATTTGCTTTTGCGTTTTGGTTTCGTAGTAGGATTTTGGAATTGTGAACAGAATAAGGATACTACGTCACCATAGACTAACAAGTTATTCTATAGCGATAGTTAGAAGACTTTCAATCCTGACAAAATATATCATTACACCCGGAAGATTCTAATCGATAAACAAAAAACTCTTAGTGATAAACGACACAACTGATTAATTCCCTAATTAATTTCTCCCTAATACCATGCGAACGAAGCTGCGGAAAAAAGCAAATAAATGGATTACTGGTTGACACATTTGGTGCTAATAATATTTTTTAGACTGACTACTATTTTTAATCTCGTCTATGGATGCAAATTATGGCAACTGACTACAGTCAAAAACAGAAAAATACCTACCACATTTTAGAAAAAAAAGTGTAAAAGAGGAATTTGGTTGTGCGGTCTTTACTGAGAACTTTAACTACACTCGCTTACTTCACTGCGCATAAGGAACATAGTTTTGTGATTATTTTTCCTTTTTTATATGACCAACAATGTCGTAAAATTTCAATACGTCATTAACAATCTATGATAAAAATTACTAATATTTTATAATAAAGCTGTCACTTTCCCGACAAAATCAAATTTAAATCCTACGGAAAAGGTTTTATTATTAAATGATTACTTCGATATTGTTCCGTGCAAGGTTTTCAAGTGCATTTTGTCATTTAAAGGTTAAGAATTAAGAACGCTGATTGGTCCGATTCATATAAAAATGACTGTGTTCAGAAAAAATGCAGCAACCCACAAACTTGATAATAATAATGTTCTCAAAATTATACGCTTACAAAATTGTGATTAAACCAAAAACATGATCGAAAAAGCTGAATATCATTATGTTTTGTTTAAGAGATTAGAGTATTTGAAATAGAGAAAATAGAAACGACAATTCCAAGATTTTTTATCTTTTTTGAATGACGTCCAATTGACTTTGTCATTTTAGATTTCTTCATCCTTCAATTGAAGAACTAATCGTATTTACCTACCATGCATGAGATTTCGGGTTAAATTTCCTAGGTTAACACAAAATATATTTTTGAGACATGTTTATTTACCTTTCAATATTTAAAAAATTCAAATCAGTCTTTTGTCTTGCTCAAAAATTTTGCTAGTTTGTGTCTTCCGTCACAATAGATCTTCAATAGTCGAAGTGACATCAGGAACTTATATAGCACTGATCTGAATTTCAAAGAAGAATAATTAGGAAAAAAAAGTAATAATAAAAAAAAGATCAATAAACCTTTGGATGGAAGTACTAACCAGTACCATGTGCACCTCTACGTGTTAATAAATAGTGTAAATAAAACCATATGCATAATGATTAAGTACAAAAACCTAGTAACGCGTGTAAAACAGGTAATTACAGAACCAAAATAATGTATTTTAAAAAAGAAATAGCTAATGAGTTACAAAAAAAATAATAAAACGAGTAATTTTTTATTTATTATTTGCACAAACATAAAAAACTAACGTATAAAACCAAGTAAATACTTCTTTTAAATTTTAAAATACCGTTTCATGTCTTTTCCAAAACTAAAAAACCTTAAAATATTTTTTTTTTAATGGCTCAAAACAACATTGTATTGTGTGTTGTCATAGCTTAACCATTTTTGACAAATTGAAAAATGAGCACCTAACTTAAAATAAAATAGTTAAGGATATATGTCATTCGAAAGAAAATTTTCTGTCCTACAAGACATTGTGTTCGTTTTACGTTAGATAAATATATTACTTTATTTGATTACAAGCTTTTGAAATAGAATGTCAAGTATTAACAAATAACAACAGGGATGGAGAATACCTTAAATAAGGAAATATTGAAGTCTAGGCATTTACAGGGCTTATGACCTGTCATTGGCTGATTTAAGTGGCCCCTTTACACACTCTGTAACATTCACCATTTTGCTTATGTTTGAACATCCATATTTCTTCGATTCTTCCATTTGTTGATTTTAGTGATTTTAAAGAGCTGAAACCTTTATTGTTGTGAAGAGATTCATCTGACTGAATTATTTCACATACTAGGCAACGCCTGAAAAGATTTTTTAAATTTTTAAACTTCTTCTTGGACCAGTTGGTTTCATTACAATATTTGAGTTTGTCCAAATGTTGGTAGACGAAAGACTGGATTTCACCCCCTCGGGAGTCTTTAAGATTAACAAATTACAACAGGGATGGAGAATACCTTAAATAAGCGAATATAGAAGTCTAGGCATTTACAGAAATAATTCAGTCAGATGAATCTCTTCACAACAATAAAGGTTTCATCTCTTTAACTTTACCAAAATCAACAAATGAAAGAATTGAAGAAATATGGATGTTCAAACATAAGCAAAATAGTGAATGTTCCACAGTGTGTAAAGTGGCTACTTAAACCAGCCAATAACAGGTCATAAACCCTGTAAATGCCTAGACTTCCATATTCCCTTCGTTAAGGTATTCTCCATCCCTGTTGTAATTTGTTAATCTTAATGACTCCCGAGGGGGTGAAATCCAGTCATTTTTTTTACGAATATTTGGACAAACTCGAATGTCAAGTAGACAAAAGTGAGAATTTTTGACACGGCTTTTTTTTTATCGCTTTCAATTAAGAGGATGAAGCTGCTAAAACTGCTTGCAATATTTACGCAGGGTGCGGTGAAGATGCTATGAATTATTGCCTGATTTGTTGTATTATTTTTGTTGTGTCCTCTTGTTCCCATTTGGAAAAAACGGACATAACTTATGTCAACACCCAATACAAAAAATGCATTAAGATTATTTTTTTCATAAATTTATTTCTGTATAAATAACGAAGTTTTAACAGTGAAAATTATAAAGGAAAAAACATTCAGAAATAAAATTACTATTTAGGAGATGTGCCCTTTTACTTCAGTGGGGTCGATATTACATCGAAATCAAAATGTTCTGTTGTCATATAATCTTTATGACATTTTTAGTACCCTCTGTCCCTTATGCTTTCGAAAAAAATCCATCGAAGCATTCCCACGTAACAATTAAAGATAACAAGAAGCTGTTTATTGTTTTACTATACAAATACAAGACTTGCCCAGCGGGTATCACGGCAATGGCGATGTCAACGAATGCTCAGTCGAAAAAATCGTAAAAAAATATTTATGAACTAGTCGCCTTTTTGTCTCAGCCGACTTAAACATCTAAGAACAACTTAAAAAAAAAAACTTTGTGTTAAAAGACAGTTAAATACATATATCGCTAAGCGGGTATTAAATCAATTTTAATTGATTCATCAGCATATAAAACACGCGCATTAAATAATAATAACAGAATTACAACCACACATGTATTTGATTTTTTTTATTAATTAATTTGGTTACATAAAATGATTCAGGTTTTTTTTCCACTAAAATCTACTTTTACATATTTAGTTTTTCATAAAAAAAGTAATTTTTCAAAAAAGACACTAGCTCTTGTGTTTGGAGAGTGAAGAAATAAACGAAATAATAAAAAAAAAAATAATAAAACAGTAGTGTTTTTAAAAAAAAAACTGTTTTTACTCAGGTTTAAAAAAGTTCCTTAAAACCGCTTTGAATTCATTCAGTGGTATAATAGTTTTAATATGAGTTGCAATATAAAAAAAAAAAAAATATGCATTTAATATTTCACTTTTTCTTAAATATTTTGTATTCCTGACTGCATTTTTTACTCACTTTATTCGTTTAATTAAAGAAAAACTTAATGGTATTATTCAGGTGTTTTTAATTTTGGAATTCAAATGTTATTTTAGGCCTAATATACATTCCGTGAAGTTAAAACATTATATATCGTCGCCGCTCAGATAAATGTCACTAATTCTAAAAATAACAGTTATGAGTTAAATATGCCATTCGAGGCGTTAAATTATTTTCTTTAAGAGGTAAACGTCATCAAGGTTACTTATTAAGAAAAAAGTTGCCGAAATCAGAATTATTTGTTTTTTACTACGTGAATTTATAAGAAACAGCTACCGACGCCAAGACAAAATTGTTAAAAGATTTGCTCGCACGGACAAGCTTCAATAAAATAAAATTTTAATCACAACATTTATTATTTTCCACCTTTCTACCAAATCTTAGGGCTAACATTGTTCTGCTTATAAGCAAGCCAAAGTCACTTAACAAAATTTTAGTCACCTTGCCTCCTTGAAAACCGTATGAGATATTAATTAATGTATCTAAAGGAAAAAGATACCAATGGAATTCATTTAAAAAACATTTTTTTTTAGTTTATTAAGATAAAAAAAAAACATGTAATAGAACAATTAAATACAAATTCAAATAAATTAAATACGTAAAAAGTTAAAGCATTTGTTTTTAATGTTGGATGTTACCAACTTTTCTAGGTCGCGTACTAACGTTTTGTGAGGTAAAAATACTTTTTATGTTGTCTTTACGGATTTGAAGTAATAACGATTTAAATCTAAAACCCTGAATTTCTTTAATAATTTATTAAACAATTAAAAAAAACAGACGGTTCTTTTTTGTTTTTTTTTGACTGGTAAAATATTTATTTTACAAGCACCACCCCATCCCATTATTCCGTATCTACTGAATAATGGTGTGTGCTAATGCAAAGTAAATTGATTGATTAATGAATTTTTCGATGGTCTATATATTTTTTAATCTAATAAAAACATGAATAAATTATGTTGTCTACTACGTAAAACCTCTAAACCTCAAAAAACCTTTCCTGGGTCTCCAAACTATCAAATCTTAAAATTACGTATTTAGAGTTAGCGACTTTTGCCTGAATGGTGACAAAATATTGTTTAAATTTGTTGCATTAGACAGGAAAAACACTTTTGAAAAGGGAATATGGGAGTCTAGGCATTTACAGGGCTTTTGACTTGTCATTAGCTGGTTTAAGTGGCCACTTTACACACCGTGTAACATTCACCATTCTTCCTCAACTTTTTGTGAATCAAAAGAGATGAAACCTTTATCATTTAAGTGAGATTCATCCGGCTGAACCAATTCACCTACTAAGCAACGCCTAAAAACAACTTTTTAAATTGTTTATACTTCTTATTTTACCAGGTTGTTAATTCAACAATGTTTTTAGTATGTCCAAATGCTTGCAGAATGGCTGGATTTTCTCCCTAAGAAGTTGCTTATATTAAAATTTGTTGCGACAGAGAGAAAAAACACTTTTGAGAAGGGAATATGGAAGTCTAGGCATTTACAGGGTCTGCGACCTGTCATTGGCTGGTTTAAGTGGCCACTTTATACACGGCGTAACATTCACCATTCAGCCTATGTTTGAACATTCACGTTTCCTCATCTCTTCCATCTGTTGACTTTTTGTGAAGTAAAAGAGCTGAAACCTTTATCATGTGGGTGAGATTCGTCCGGTTGAACCAATTCACGTACTGATGAAGAAAACAATTCATTTAATTGAACAATTTTATATCGAACCCCGAATTTTTTAAACAATCGGCAGTAGGACAACTGGGCGGATTTTGTATATAACTCGTATGAATAATTTGTGTATTTTTCAACCGGTTCCTTACTGTATTGTACAAATTTACACTTTCAATAAATTAATTAATTCTAACTTCTTCTCTATGATGTTTTAGTAGCGTTTTGTTATTTTTATACAGCTTTGTAACACTTTATTCAGAGATCTCTCCCGCTGAGAAGAATATTGGATTCCTTGTTTAAAACATTGATTATCGTTATTATTTACACCGAGAAGTGTTACTATTGAATTTATTGTATTAATGTAATTTTGTGAGATAATATTATAATTGATTTTACCGTATTCGTATCGTATTCTTCGTATTCGTATTCTTGGAGCTTGCAGCTTTCAAAAAGAAACAGCAGTGCGGCTAGGAGTAGCAAACGGCAAAACAAACAATTAAACAGTATAAAAGCTGTCTGAAGATCTGATATTTCATCAGTGAAAACGAAACGCCGCCTATATAATCGGGTTGTGATCCTGTGGCTAGTGTCTCGGACTCACGGACCAAAGGTCTGTGGTTCGAATCTCACTCTACCGCAACTCGATTTCCATTTTCTAATAGTGAGTTAATTACAACTCGTTGAAAATGGCCCTCAAAATTAAATATTTGGGTAAATCATAAGAACGTAAATATTCCTTTTTTTAAAAAAAAAAAAAAAAAAATTTTTTTTACCTATTCTCCTCTATGGATGTGAATCGTGGCACCTCAAAAGTGCCAAAAACAGTCAAACACTGAGAATAGGTGTTTCAGAAGAATCTTGGGTGTGGGGTGGTTTGATTTTGTAAAGAATAAAATAATAAGAGAACGGACGAAGCAAACTCCGATGATAAATGTCACCAAGCGGAGGCGATACGATTGGTAGGCCATTTACTGCCAATACCTCCTAAGAGGCTTAACCACACTTGTTTACTTTAAGGCATCAGGTTTTCTACGTCCTGGATGTCCCCTGCTGACTACGGGACGTGAACATGACTTAGGAGGATACACAGAAGCTGGCAGCTGGTTTTTTGTGGACATAACATGTGTTCATCTAGGGAGCGGACATTAAATGGTGATGATAATTATCAGCGCTATTGTTTCGTCAATATTGGTAAGTTTTAAATTACTCCGCGTGTGACGTCACAAGATCTCTTCGGTGAGTTCTGCTGGTTGGTACATTGGCTTCTCATAAACTGGAAATCTATAACAACACTTTATCTTTGGTTTATTCGGAAGAACTAGTGACGTCGTTCTAAGTGGTTTGCTTTAATATTTTTTTTCTCAGTATTAATAAGAGCAACTTGACTTTAAAAATTACAATAAAATATTCATGGCAGTCACACTAGGTACAAAAATACATATTCTCAAGCTACCTTACACTTTTTTATAATTATAAAAATTAATACATTTTTTAATGAAATCTAAAACATTAATTATAAACCGAACCACAAATAAATAAAAACATGTTCTTAATTCCATATTGCACAGTGAGTAAAGTGATCACTCAAACCAACCTATGATAGGACATTAGCCCCGTAAATGCCTAGACTTCCGTATTACCTTCTTTAAAGTGTTTTCCCTCTCCGAAGCATAAAATTTTTAAACAAAAAAAGGGTTCACCGGTCCTGTTTTGAAGTCTAGATATTTAGAGGGCTTATGACCTGTCAATAGCTGGTTTATGTGGCCACTTTACACACTGTGTAACATTCACCATTCTGCCTATATTTGAACATCTATATTCCTTCAATTCTTTCATCTGTTGATGTTTGTGAAGTTAAAAAGCTGAAACCTTTATTTATGCGGGTGAGATTCATCTAATTGAATTATTTCACTTACATACTAGGCAACGCCTTAAAATGATATTTTTTCAATTTCTATACTTCTTCATGGACCAGGTGGATTTATAAGTGGCCACTTTAACCAGCCATTGACAGGTCATAAGCCCTGTAGATGCCTAGACTTCTATATTACCTTCTCTTAAATGTTCTTCATCTCTGTCGTAATATGTTAATACAAACAGCTCCCCAGGGAGTTGAATCCAATCCTTGTCTGCAAAAATACGGACGAACTCAAAATATTGTTGCATATCCATACATTAGTATTGGTACTTGTTTCCACTATTAACTGCTAATTCTGTCGATACGATATAAATAAATAAAAAATAATAAAATAATTTCTAAAGTGTTACATATTTGTGTTGTTAAATTGTAAGATTATTTATTTGCTGTGCGTCGAAAAAACCATATTACAATGCCCAACAATTGAATTAATTAAGCGGAATGAATATATTATTTAAATTAATAATATTTGTCGCCAGTTTTTCTTTACAAGTTCGTAAGTCTCTTACATTATCCGCATTTTTAATCCATTCTCCAATCTCCAAGAATGGTTAACAATAAATTTTAATTGGGAACTACAGTACGTTAACTCTTCGGACTTCTACCCACTCATTTGACAAGACAATTACAGGGACTGTCTGACGCAAGAAAGCCTCGGGCAACACGCTACCTGAGAAGCGTAAAAACACCCCCTAGGTAAAATGGAAGCAAACAAACAGCACCTGTTGAAAAAATCGAATACTTTTTGAGGCGTTTTTACGCGGAGCTTGCTGCTGCAATGTATTTTTCAGTTTAACAGTCGCGTTTGTTATAATGGGTTTGATTTACAGTAAAAATTTAAGAGTACGGATAATTTAGAAGCACTTTATAATAACGCCTTTAATAATCATATATTCATGTATCCTAGATTCTGATTTATGCTTAAGTAATATACCACCCATTTCGGGCGTTTGATTAAAGATATGACTTCAAATTGTTGTACCAAAGCAAAAATATATTTTTGAAGATGAGCATTAGAACCTTACTGCGCTACGTAGATTTTGTAAAATCAGCTGGAAAAGGCAGTTAATTGCATCTGCCATATTCTGTCAATGATTGTTGAATGCTGGGAGCTCCTACGTTTGTTTGAGATGACAGGAGTAAACAATGTTGTGCTTCCATGTATATTTATTACATGTTGAATAATATGCACAGAATCCATGTAAAGTGCAAAAGTTACTGTTTACTTAACTAAGTAAGTGCGCTAAGCGTTTTAATTATGGTACTTGAGAGTGCTGCGGCTTATATAGTCATAATCATTCCATATCCTCCCTAGTTGGAGTATATGGTGTCCACGAAGGATTTCCAAGTATTTCTGTCGGTTGCCAGCTGCTGTGCATCCTCCCAAGCCAGGCTTGCGTCTCGTAGTTCTGACACGGACTGCCGACAAACAGTCACCAGTGGACGTCTAGGACGTCGAGAACCAGATGATTTGTAAAGTAGGCAAGCGTTGTTAAGGCTCTCAGGAGGCATCCGCAGCACATGGCTGCATCACCGGAGTTTGCTGCGACCGTTTTCCTAATTAATTTATTCCTTACAAAGTCAAACCACCGCACACCCAAGATTCTTCTGAGAAACCTATTCTTGAAACTCCACTGGAATCTCAACTCTATCGGAATTTTATTGTTTTGGGCCCTAGTGAGGTGCTTCGATTCGCATCCGTAGAGGAGAATAGGTTTTATGCGTGCGTTATAAAGGCGGCATTTGGTTTTCACTGAATAAATAACCAATCTCCAGACAGCCTTTATACCGTTGAATGTAGCGCCTGCTGTTCCTATCTGCACTCCCAGTTCTTTTTTAAAGCTGCCTTTATCCGTAACATATGCTCCCAGATATTTGAAACTCTCGACGCTTTCGATGACTTGGTTTGCCAGAGTCAGTTTCAAAGACTTGGTTTGGCAGAGTTAGTTATACTGTAGAAGTTCATAATATTGTCCTTATTTCTGAGTGGGGAGTTGAAGTCGTTTCCTATTTCCCTGACTGTCAGCAATTTTACATCAGTACTAGTAATTTGGATGTTTTTGATTATTTATTTACGTATACAAAATGTATAACTCAGTCTTAAAACAGATAAAGTATAATTTTGTTATAGTTTTCGGCGAGGTACTCAAATTTTCTTCACTTTTTAAAAGTATTTTTTTCCGTTATCTTCATAAAAAAATATGGCAGGTCTTGCGGTAGTAGTTAAACTCTTGCTTCACTAACAGAATTTTGAATCTGCCAGGAATTAGTGAAGTTACTGCGAGATTGTCCTTGTTATGCAAATGTCATGTGTCTTAAGCTTAAGTGTTTTGTGCTGCAATTCGTGATTGCATTTTTGCATTTTTTTTTGCTTGTATGGTAAAAAAAAACGTGGAAAAGAAACTAGAATCCTAAACAAATGCTTTATTCTCAAGAACTACTCAGGAAAAAGAAATTAAGTGGGGATAAATTCTTCTAGTAGTGTACTGGTTGGTGTTTTCGCCTTCCGTGCTTAAAGACCTAGATTCGATTCCTGGAAGGGTGAACTCGAAATATTAATTTTAAATGTGATACTTACTGCAGTAATTAATTACGGGTTCTTGTTTCGAGTGGTATTATTCGGGGAATAAAATGAATTTATGAATTGTGATTTTCTCCTGGGCTTAATAAGTTTTCATTTTTTAAGATGCCTGAACCAGGGTCTCTGAAAAGGTGGCTTTTCTGAACTGTTACAGAATAGCCGGCGTAGAAGTAACAACGGTTTTGGTTTTCTAGATCAGTCTTGCTTCTCCTGGTTTACCAACAACCTATTGAACTAACATACCCTATTGGGAAAAATCGGGAAAATTAGATTGAGGGTGACAGAAAAATTGGCTATATAAACTAAAGTGCACTGACGGCGATTGAGGAATTAAAAGCTGTAAATATAAATTTCTAATAATCCAAATATTTTTTGAACAAAGAGTATCTGAAAAATTATACACCGACAGGTCCTATTAAGCGCCTGATGATGATAATGTAGTCGTTGAGTCGAAAACGCTTTTTCTAATTTTAATTCATACACATGATTTTAATTGTTATTAAAAAGTTATAAATCTGTTGTAATAAAGGAAACACATTTTTGAGAAGGGAATATGTAAGTCTAGGCGTTTACAAGGCTTATGACCTAGATAGTTGGCTGATTTAAGTGGCCACTTTATACATTGTGTAACATTCACCATTCTGCCTGTGTGAAATTCATCGGGCTGAACCAATTCACCTTCTAGGCAACGCCTGAAAACAATTTTCCAATTTTTATACTTTTACCAGTTAGTTGATTCAACAATGTTTTGAGTATGTCCAAATGTTTGCCGGATGAAATCCAGCCAGTCTGCAAACATTTGAACATACTTAAAACATTGTTATTTAAAATTCGCACGGTAGAAAAATATCAACTAACGTCGTTATAGAAAAGGCCGATAAAGCAAAGCATTCTCTCTGCCTAATATCGTAACTGGATAGGTGCCTACCTGTTATGTAAAATCTGTGGAACAGTTTCACAATAGACCTGAGCGAATGGCTCCAGGCTTCACAGTAGCCGATTCCCGGCCACTAAAGCCGGCAACCCAACTAACTCAAACAGATAACAATCACTCGGAATCGCTCAACAATAAAATTATATATTACGAAACACAGCCTCCGTGTGGCAGGCTAAGGCGCCGGCGAAACTTTTCGATTATACTTAGTCAACAACAGCGAACAGACACTTTTATTTTTTGTTTTTACGTATTTGTGTATGCTTATACAGTACTTGTGTACGGACATTTGAGGAATTTTCACATTGATTCAAAAAACGTATTATTTATAAAATCTTATTGTAGCATAATTTTTCTTTTTCATTATAACCTAGATAAATACTAGTCACTTTATGTTTATGTTAAATTATTCTCAATTTTAATTTGTTTTATTTATATTTAGAACATAAGGTTTTCTCACTTCAATTTGTTATCTTTTATTTGTCATTTTATATTTGTATGTTTCTTTTTTACTTTTTTGCAGTTTAAAAAAAAAAAATATCTTTTTTGTTTAGTTTGAATTATTTAGTTGAATTATATAGTTATATTTCATATTATATATTACATAATGAATTGTTCACTGTTGTGATTGTTTCTGTAAAACTTTTTACTGTAAAAGGTTCTTTGAACTGTTGATATATAAATACAGTTATATTTATGAAATAGAATCAGAACACTGAACAACACTAGCGAGCCGTGATTTATTTTAAACGAAATCTACAAAAAACGATCATTAATTTGTAACCACATATTAGTACATAATATGTAAGTAATACATGCAATTATAAGTTATTTCTTCTGTAATTCTGTGAAAATCAACTCAAACCACAAATTAACCATGATATACGTAGCTTTATTTTACGCTATTTTAATACAATACGTCTACAAAAATGATATTCAGCAGTAACTGGTAACACTGAGCATTGGTAAATTCCTTTTAAAATTAATAATGCCTAAAGCCGCCGCTGCAAACGCCATATGTCCTATGTGATACAAAGAATGTCAAAAATATCGTATGAAAGAAAAACAGTTCCTTTAGAAATAATATTCAAAATACAAGTTACCAAATAGAGAATTTTCACGTAATATTTGTAATCTGCAAGCTTATTTTAGGACTAAAAAGGTTACTTGGGTTAAAGATGTAAAATAAAGTGTATTTTTTTAAATGAAGGAATCTGTCAACCATAACGAAGTGTGGAGTTGATGGTTCAATTACGAATTAGAGGCACTGTATGGTGAATCCAACATCCCACAATTCATCAAAATAAGAAGATTACAATGGTTGTGACATGTGCACAGAATGAATGCATTCTTTGTACCACTCCGGAAGGCAGACGAAGCGGAGGCAGACCAAAATTAAGATCACTAGATAATGTGGAAAGTGACATTAGAGCAATTGGCCTGACAACTGGAGAAGAGCCGCAGGGTGCAGGGACGAATTTAGGCAAATTCTGGAGGAGGTCAGGGCCCACAACGGGTTGTAGCGCCACTGATGATGATGATGATTTTCCAATAAAATATTACTGTAAAAATATATAAACTACCTAAAAATCAACACATTAGAAGAAAAAAATGTTTTTCACTCCTCTTGCAAAATATTTATTTGACTCATAGACCCTTTTTTGAGAGATACCTTTAAACAATCATTTCTGTGTGAGAAATTAAATTAGAACCCTGGAATAATGTAATTCTGATAACCAATTTTGATAATAATTATGTAAGTTTGGTAGTCTTACACCCTGAATACTTTTCTCTTATAGTAGAATAGTACCAACTAATGATTTGAATACAATTTACCTACTCACTTAGCTAAAATACATTGGTCATATACAATAGAGATACTAAATTTTGTATCAAAATGCAAATTTCTCCATAAATTGTCCACTTTATCTGATTTTCTCGATTCAAATGATACAGTTTAATAACACACACCGTCAATGTGGGTGATAATCACTCACAAAAGGAGCTTAAATAAAATAATTGTTTAATACGAAAATGCACAGAAGGATAAAAATCTAGTACGAATGACGTCGAACCGAAAATTTATTGAATTGAAATTTTGATTAATAACAACCTAATTGGGTTTCGATCTCTTGAAGTGTCGCGGACTCACAAATTAAAGGTTCTAAACCTGTTCTTCCACAACGCAAATTCCCACTTTAAGAAAAAGCCTATTTTATTACAAAAAATATTTATTTGATTTTATTAAAGTTACGTATTTGTCTTATTTGTCGTATTTTCTATTATTTTTTATTTAATGATTAAACCATTGTGAATACTGGATTATGTTTGTAACCATATATAATTTCTATTACAATATTTTTAAGCCATTGAAAACTTTTAGCTATTTTCATATTGTTTTAAGTTGATATTATTTTCTTTTATGTTTTCTAAATAACTTTCATAAATACTTTTAAACGTTAATTTTTTTTGAAAAATAAATAAATAATGAAAATTAATAAAAACTCTAAAAAAATTATGGGAGCTTTCACGAAGCTTCACGAATTTTGAGAAACGTGTTTCATTTAAATCAAAGTTTTTTTTTATTGCAACGTAAATTATTGAGGTAACAACCAAAGGACATTTCGTCAAATAAATGAGGAAATGAAAAATTTCATGTAATAAATTCACATTGTTCATAATTTAATTTCATGATATTTATTATATGTATTCTTCAACTTTAATTGCTAATCTAGATTATAGCATAAATACAAAAATTATAATAAAATACTTTAATACAAACTCCGTAAAAAATATATTTAGATAAAGGGATAAACAATTATTGTAAATCATCGAAATTAATGCTTAAAAGGTTTTTTTAGTAATTTAAAGACTCTTACCTTAATTGGATCCGAATAATATTTTCGAGGCTTTATTTTGATATAAACTCTCTTCATTATTATAAAAGCAGAAAAAAAACAAAAAAATAAACTCACTCCAGCCTACTAGTATGTACGAAAAGTTACACATTTGTAACAGTGAGCAAATAATTAAGATCCTTTTTTTTTAAATTATTTAGGTTTTAAAATACTCATTAATAAGTTTTTTTAAATATACTAGATTAGTGATGAAATTTTTTTATTCTGGAATTTTAAAGTAAGTACAATTATATCATTCTATTTGGAAATAATCTGCTTTCTTAATAGAAATAATGTCAGCTATGTGGAAAGAAAAATAAAAATATTTTCGTCTTGCGATATTTACAAACATGTTAAAAGCATGCATTAAAATAAAATTTTGATGTCTTCAAACTCGTTTTAACAACCAATAATTGACGTTGATAAGCATTGAATTTTTTTTACTTAATCTTTCATTTTTTCAATATTTTATTGAAAAGCAGATTACGATAATACACCAATGATCTAGTCGAATTCCAAATATCAGTTTATTAGTTAAAAATCATCGGACAGATAAATTGAATATATATGGATGTTTTCTTTAATTTTGTATGAGAGTTGCAGTATTATTGACATTGCGTATAATGTACAAAGTTAATATTTTTGGCTAGTGAATTTCGTTTCTTGGCTATCTGTATCATAGTAGTGTTGGAAAAGGGAGAGAATGTAGGCTGCAGATCCTTTTTACAGGAAAAAGTCTAATTATCAAAATTATATTATATTTATTTGATTTAGTTCTATGATTAATATGCAACAATAATATAATACAATATTAACATCACAATGTAAAAAAAATAAAAATATACACAATGTATCACTAGGTGAAGGCGGTCTGAGATGCCAAAGTAGCTGAGATTGCATGGTTGTTTTATGACTAGATAAACAATCAATCGGAAAAAATACGTAAGCAAATATACATTTATTCTTTTCCCCAAACCACTGTAGCCAAGCATTTCCAGTTTAAAGTCTGACAAGTACAACCACGGATAGTATCCGTACTCTCTTAAGTAAAGATAACACATAAATTTCTTTTGCATCATCTTCAGCATAACAGAATACTTCAACTCGGCGCTCAGATCAGAGATCCATATTCAAGTCTGCTTCGCACCAATGAGTTATTAAGAATCCTAAGAACACGAGTATTCAAGAGCATAGTATGCGGAAAAGATTCGGAATGAAGTAGTGCATGTATGTTTATAACTAGTGCTTTCAAAATCGTTTGACTTCAATATTAAATCCTTTTGGTAGACAATCAGTGTAAGATAGAAGAAAACGGTTTTTTTTTATTTAAAACAATAGAAGAGAGAAAAAGGAACTAGGGAAAAAAATGGATAAAACAATTTTTTTTTTTAATAAGTTAGGTTAGGTTTCCATGGATATATGTTTATTAATGTTTCAGGCGTTCCTTGACAGTGGCCGAAAAAATTGCATTTATTATGAGAAGTGGTAGCTTATTCCTCTGTCTAACACTATAAACAGAAAATAAATTGCTGAAAAACGTAACTGTAAAATTTAATAACGTTATTACCCAGGTTCGGTCACTGAGACCGTTTGCGGATTTTAAATGACAATATTAATTTAAATTTGTCCGCACGTGGAGATTGTTTGACATTTATCGAGATACTTAAGTTATCATATTTCGAAAGTATAAAAAGTCTATAGGGAGGTAACACACTTCTTAACACAATGAATCAATATTTCTGCAATCATCATATGGTCTCTGTGACCGGACCTGGGCACTTCAGTGTTAATTAAAGCATAGTAATTGGGTGGCCTCAATAGTAAAACATGTATTATCCTGAGGCTCTACCAGACCGCGTTTCTCCAGGGTATGCTTGGTTACAACAGTTTAGAGACTAGAAGGAATGTGTATTTAACTACACATTTTTATCAATTGTTGTGCGATATGATCGATAATTCTGAAATTAGGATGAGCATTGGTTTGTATGTTCCTGATAATTACCTAAGACAGCGTCAGCATAAATTGTTTCATATTCCAATATACTGGACCAATCTGCCAATGGTTATGCCTGTTGGAAGGGCTACCGCTATGTTGAACAACATTGCTCTGGATATTGATATGTTCCATATATCCAAAAGGGTTTTCCGGAGCAGGATTCTCCTACTACTTTGACATAAGTATCTTTCATGTATTTTTTTCTTTTTTATAATATGTACGTATTGAATATATGTTTGTAATGTAAATTTTATATTTAAAATAAATAAATTGAATTGAATTGAATTAAAAAAGACGATTGACTCACACATGGAAGGTTTCGGGTTCGACTCCCGCTAAAAAAAAAAAAAAACATATTTTTCTTAATTCTCGGAGCTCTGTCTGTTCACTACTGTAATTGAGCCTCCTGGCCTGTTGCGGTGAAAATAAATAAAAAATTTAAAAAAAAACTTTTTGTAAGAGCGATTTAATCGTGAACACGGGAACATTCAATTTAAAATGTCAACAAAAGTTTGCATTCCGTTATTATTGTCGTATTGCATGCATCATTACCGACATTAAAAAAAATTTTGTGTGATCAATTTTAATATTTTTTTGTTTATGTGTTTATCAACCAGAAGCCATTTGCTGTCGTAAGTTTTATGAACACGTGATATGTACGTACGTATTATTAATATATATAATTTGCATCTTGGCTCCCGAGACAAACTGGCCCGCGGCGGGGTTCGAACCAGTCTGTCTCTAGACCGACACCTGTGTTCGCAACCGCTCGACTACAGCGCCAAACCAGATTCTAGAAAGCTAACGTTTGTTAAGTCGACAGGTTTGAACGAGGCATTGTTTGATCATTTGAGAGAACAGGACGGTACACTCATGGAAATTTATGTGATCCCTATGCCGAATTCCTATATCGAATTTATATGAGTCGATTCCGACTCAATACGGATTTTCTAGCGGGTCGGGGAAAGTTCACAGACATGGGTAGATCCTGGTTGTGTCACTATAATCTGTGTCTCCGTAATCAAATAATGTATTAAAAATCTTTTTAATAAACGAAAAATATTAAAGAACTTTTTTTACTTATAAGCGAACATTAGTTGAGGTTACTTCTTCCACTCCTTAATTATGCAGATGCATGTTGCCCAATTGCTAATTTTTAACTGCTTTATATGTTGGAATAATTGCAGAATGCCTGTATACGTTACATATTTAATCTTCGCCAATTTAATCACATAACCGAACACCGCACGTTACTACACTGGCTCAGAATCAGGCGTAGAAGAGACATTCACATTCTATCACTTCTTCAAAATATTTTGAATAATCTCACTTCGCCTCTTTATCTGATAGAACTTTTCCAACCTCTATCACAAAATGGACTTTCTTTTATTTCTAGTAACGAGAGAATAATTTTAATACCTATCTACGGCTTTATTTTTTTGCCTCCTCTTTCACCGTGGGAACTGCTCTAACGTGGAATAATATGCTAACTCATATCAGAGACCTTCTTTGTTGACATTTAAATCAAGATTAAAATGTCCCTATCAAAATATTCGAATTTTTATTTTCTCCTTCTTGTTTCCTTTCCGTCCTCTATCCACTCTTCATTGTGTGGTTTAGATTATAAGTTTATTTTTGTTTAATTTTTTATAAACAATTTACGTATTCTGAACAAAATTTAAAAGTCTTATTTAAATCATTAGCTTTTCGCATTAAGCCTATATCAATAATATTTAGCCTCTTTTTGAAAAAAAAAAAAAATTAGACAAAGAACGAAGATAAAACAAACCCAATCTCCTATACATATAAAACAAACGCCACATTTACACCAATCACTCCATAAGCCACACTCTTTATTCACAACAATAGAGATACCAACACAAATAGAGTCACTTTTTATACACATTCTCGACACATTTTGTTGTGCTATTTAGAAATTAGATTATATATTGTGTTGTGTATGTAATTGATGCTTATATTTTTGTGTGCAATAACATCATTAAATAATACTAACGTAGCACTGTGTGCACAACAATAAACACAAATAAATAAACAAAAAGATACTAATAATAATGCCTTAAATATGTCCATGCACTTCTTATTTTATCAAACTGAACGGTTTGGATAGGTAGGAAAAAATAACCTTAAGGCAATATACCCGCCCTTACATGTATATAAAATGTATAAAATGATGCAGCAAAAAAAAAATACAGCATTCGGTCAAAGAGGGTTGACCTACTACTCGGTTAAAGTGTACAATCTACTTCCATTATCCATAAGGACAATTAGTAAGTTCTCACAATATAAAACTGCTATTGAGAAATGGATAGTGGAGGTGGGTTGCGCACGGATCGATGAGTGGATCAAGCTAAATAGATAAAATGTATATGTTTATGATTTTTTTTTAATTGGTCTGTATAAATTGGTTTTGTTTTTATGAATATTTTTGTTTTTTATTGTTTATTATGTTAATTATAATTAGGTTAATTGGATTAATAATGTTTTTTTAGTTGTCATTATGTTAACTTTGTTAAAAAGCTAATCTTAGGCATGTTTCACATTTTGTAAAATGTTTCCCTAGGCACGGGACACCCCAGTGAGGAAACATTATTCTGTATAAAAAAGAATACAAACAATGTAAAAGTATAAATAAATATGAAGTGTTAAATAAACAAATAATAATAATACGCACATTTAAACTAAAAGGCATAAACACATTTTAGTATTGAAATATTTTTTTTTTCTTTACTTCACCTCGCCCAACGCTCTGTAGACCTTAAAAAGCGGAGCTGCTCCGTCAACTCATTTTCTTAATTATAGTGACGCTTACATTTTCCCTCAATGTCACAGATATTAAATAAACATTAAAAACCCACAAAAATAATTCAGTATGTTACCTTATTAATGAATCAAGTCTGAAAGAGATATAAAAATAATTAATTTCTTTCTAAAAGTAAAGCATCGAATAAAATATTTCGTTTGTGATTTTCATCTATAAAATGATATTAATTTAACCATTATAATATATTACCTTTATTTATCATAATACACAATTGTTACTAATAAAAATGAAAATAAAACATACATTACTAAAAGGCGGAATTTGCCGCTATCAGTTTTTTAAAGTCTGACCAATAAAAATTTTAAAATTCAAATAAAGTTAAGAAAATACAAACAGTAAAAATATAAAATTAGATTGTGGTGCTACGTGCTTACATTATTTACATGAAATACTTGAGTATTAAATATTTTGATTCCATACACATTTTTGTATACAAGAACCGGATTCAACCCCCGTGGGAGTTATTTATATATTTAAACGAGATGAATAACATTTTACAAAAGGGAATGTAGCTGCTTCAAATCGAACTAACTTTGTCCCCATTTAGATCTTTTCAATACAAAATTTTGAGACTTCAAAAAGAACTTTTTGAAACACTGTAAAATGAAACATTGGTCAGTTGGTAATAAGTTTATGTTCCTTTAATTATGCTCATGTTATTATCATAATAAAATTTTGAATCGTCAACTATATTATGAAAATTCCTCTCATCCCATGTTCATTTTTTCTCTTTACTGTGCAACACGTTCTCTCATTATATTTAACTGGATGAATGTATGTACATTTTTTTGTATTTTAAATTCTTAAATAACAACTGCTATTTTTCCTAAATAGATAAAATAAAATAAAATGAAATACAGTCATCAAGTAATCAAGAAGTTTTATTGTTAAGTTCATTAGCTACTGTATGTAGAAATCAAATATGGCTTTTGTTATTTTATCACGTGTATGATTTATTGTTCCGGTTCTAATTCAGTCAAACTTTTATAATTTTGCCCTTGGCAATAGGGCGCAACAACTGTCCGATTAAAAAAGATAACGATAAACAATTAACAACGTTAAGAAAATAATGTTTGTCATTTTTAATAAGAATTTTATGGTTACACAATCGATTCTTGTGTATGTTTATTTATTTAAGTCACAAAATATGTAGTCAACATTTTTTTGTTTATTTAATCCGCGACGATATAGACTGTCAATCTCGGAAAAAATAACATACGTTAATTAATTGTTGATAAATTAGGTGTTTATTTTGTAGAACTCCATATTTCAACTTATAATATAAGAAATCAAACACTGTCTACTGAATACTTTATTTTATTATGACAAATATAAAAACAGAAAATTCGTGATAATGGGCAATTATCATGGATTTTTTTATTAGCTAAAAAATTGATCTTTAAAATCACAAGCCGATAGGTACTATTCTTATTAAAATTTTTTGAGAAATAAGGGAGATATAAAGGATTAAATTCTAGTAATTTGAATGGTGCCAAAAACAAACAATTCGTGACGTCATCAAGTATGACGTCTTTGGATGTTTTGTGATGTCATCGAATTGTTTTCATCAATGTCTTTAGATTTTATAGAGTATTGTTAATAGTTTCCTTTTTCTGTATCGTTTGTTTACATTTTCGGCGTCCTGTCACTTATTAAACGCCACGAATTGTGATTTATAATTTTCATCATAAATTGATAATTCAATTTATCATTATCATAATACATTAATATTTAGAAGAGCTTCAAAATTATAAAATAACGAAAGAAATTCGAGATATAAGATGTAATCCGTGTTCACTTTCATCTGTCAGTGCCTGGAACTGGAGTGTGGAGTGGGTAAGGGGGGGCTTAAGATAATACACATAGACAACTCTCTTTATATTTCTTATCTGTGGCATTACCAACATTAAAATAAATGGATTACTCGTGAACTTCTGTTGCAAAATTTAACACCAACCTGAGAAACGATCGTTTTCGAAAGACCTTATTTTTGAAACGAAAATAATGAATGAAAATATTAATTATAAGGGTTTATATAAACACTAAGAGAATCTTTAAAAAATCTTTTTCTTGTAGAGTAGGTTAAATCCGATATTCCTCCTGAGTGATAATACCCTATTGTGTCGCCTTGTTAGGGCATTTTGGAACAAATGTCTTTCTTCATTCATTCGTTTGAAAATGCCCTAACAAGGCGAAACAATTGTCACGAAATTTTTGTTTTTAAATAAAAAATAATGAGTAAAAATAAAAAAAAGTGTTAAGTAGACTCAAATCAGTGTTTGATTTTGTATATTATAGTTAATG
The DNA here is from genome assembly GCF_059751315.1 of Micrasema longulum. NCBI lineage: Eukaryota > Metazoa > Arthropoda > Insecta > Trichoptera > Brachycentridae > Micrasema > Micrasema longulum. The sequence goes on from NW_028278585.1 coordinate 86,238, forward strand.
AATATAACGTAGAAGCTTCTAAACTGCCAAAATGTACAAAAAAAAAATATTTTAAAGAAACAAACAGTTGACAATGATGTAATGACATAAAAATACAAAAATAAATAAAAATCTAAATAAAAATCATACATTTTATTAAATTGTGTTACAAAAAAAGGATGATTTGTATGAGAGTAAGTGTAGATGTGTGTTTATGTGTATAAGTGTGGGAGTAAGTGTTCAGGAGTGTGCATCATTAAATGCATCATCGGCGGCCTCCGTGGTATAGCGGTCAAGACGCTTGACTCACGCACGGAAGGTTCCGGGTTCGATTCCCGGTGAGAACACAAAAAATAAAATGTGATTTTTCTCAAGCCTGGGTTTTCTGTGATGTAATTCACCACTGTAATTGGGCCTCCTGGCCTGTTGTGGTGCAAAAATAAAATGTAAAAAAAATAGTAAGTGGGATCGTATCGCAGCCAGAAATAATAAGTCTTAATTTATTTTAAAATAAATTAAGGGGTGTGTAAAATATATCAATGGATGAAAAAAAAAACATAATAGTTAGAGCAAGAACGATAGAGGAAAGAGTGTTGTGCATAGTTAGTGCTACAGACTGGCAGATGAAATAATTACTTATTTCTTGTTTAATATGTCTGTATTATCGGCAGACGCCGTATTCAGCAAGCGAATCAATAAGTGAATTCAGAATCGTACGGTTTTTAGGTGCATAAAATAGTGCAGGAGATATCGTTCTGAAATAGTGGTTTTGAACATATACATTGACTAATCTTAGATTTTCACGGCCGCCGCCGGTCAGATGCACAATAAGTTTTTCTGGGTTATCGTGTCGTGTGTCGTTCGTACTATTTACCGACGTTTCGAATCGCATTTAAGCGTCCATCATAAGGGTTGATGTTATTTGTGTAGATATATATCGTGCAACATTAATTACTTGAGATTTGTACCGTGCCGCAGTCGTTTCTGTCTACAACTTGTCAATTAAAAATCTGTGGCGCTTTATAGTTATCGTTTTTATGTGGTTTCTTTATATCTGGGTACCAGGATGATTTTAAATGCAACTCAAATCAAGACCCAAATATTTAAATACACAAAAAAAAGCCGCTTTCATAACACCAGAAATGAAATAACGTTTAAAATGTAAATAGCGTTAGTTATTACGTTCGTATTTTCTTAAAATCTTATTCATTTACTTTATTTTTCCTTTTTTTTATATTAAATTAGGCAATAAGTCCGCCTTTTAAATGTGTAAACCTTTGTTTTATTTAAGAATAAATATTTATTTATTTTTCGTATTTTTCACATTGTATATATTATCGTTAGTAATGATTTTTATTATTTTATTTTATTTTTGCACCACAACAGGCCAGGAGGCCCAATTACAGTGGTGAATTACATCACAAAACACCCAGGCTTGAGAAAAATCTTATTTAATATTTGTGTTCTCACCGAGAATCGAACCCGTAACCTTCCGTATGTGAGTCAAACGTCTTGACCGCTACACCACGGAGGCCACCGTTATTCTTATTATTATAATCTCCGTTTATATTATCGAGATGTTTGTAGATATTGATACCCTTAAAAAATATTATAAGGTGCTGTCGTAATTTTTCATGGTGTAAAAAAAATATTCTTCGTTTTTCTTCTTAAAATTGATATCATAAATACCATGTTTAACTCTCAGTTTTTGCCAACCGAAATACTAATTTTCCAACGAATAAAAATCATCGGCTTTATTGTATAAAAATGTTTTAGGACACACAACATTTAACCAAACCGCGCGCGGCGCCCGCGCGTGGATTCCGTTAATAAGGAGTTTGACTCAGAAAGGTCCTAAGTAATGGAACAGTATTCTATGTAGTATCTATGCCTCGGACAACTATTGCAGTTGTATTATTGAAAGATCTAGAATCTCGATCTATTATAGGTACAATATTGAACTTCATATTCTCTGAACTGCATGCACCTGAAGCGTGATTGTGAAGAATGAAAATCTTACGTTTAAGAATATGACAAATAATTACGGATATAAATATAATTGCCTTTATCAAAAAAAAATTGTTATGATTACATAACTTAATGAGGACCTATTTATTTTATAATTACCGGGATTCAAGAAAAGTCATAAAATTAATATTGTGATTTCTATACATGAGAAAATAGATGGATAGTATATTGTAAAAAGCCTCGGGGAGTATTGGTATACACACAAGAAGCTGTTAACTGCTAAAGTGCTCTGGTAGTTAATTATTTATGCTAATTGCAAATTTAAAACATAACGTTAAGGTAATGTTTATATCGCTCAATCTGCTTCTTGATGAAGGAATTATAATTAATTACCTTGATAATTATGACTATCTAATACAATATCGCCAAAATAGAAAGAGGATAACCGTATAAATTATCATTTAAAAATGCTTAGACTTAGAAAAAAAACTATGTGTTAGCTGAAACCATATAAAAAATGCTTTAGTGTTATGTAGAGTCCCTGAAAATATGTGACTTAACAATATTTGAATATTTGAGTTTGTCAAAATGTTCGTAGACAAAAGTATTCTCCATCCATGTTGTAATTTATTAATCCTTATGACTTCCGAGGGGTGAAATTTTGTCCTTTGTCTACGAACATTTGGACAAACTCAAATATTGTAATGAAACCAACTGGTCCAAGAAGAAGTTTTAAAATTGAAAATTTGTTTTCATGAGATGCCTAGTATGTTAAATAATTCAGTCAGATGAATCTCTTCACAACAATAAAGGTTTCAGCTCTTTAACTTCACTAAAATCAACAAATGGAAGAATCGAAGAAATATGGATCTTCAAACATAGGCAAAATGGTGAATGTTACACAGTGTGTAAAGTGGCCACTGACAATGACAGGTCATAAGCCCTGTAAATGCCTATACTTCAATATTCCTTTATTTAAGGTATTCTCCATCCTTGTTGAAATTTATTAATATATTACCTTATTTATGAACTAAGGTCCGTACGGTAAAATACAGATAGGAATACCATCATCATCATCATCATCATCATCATCGGCGGCCTCCGTGGTGTAGTGGTCAAGACGCTTGATTCACGCACGGAAGATTCCGGGTTCGATTTCCGGTGAGAACACAAAAATTAAAATGTGATTTTTCTCAAGCCTGGGTGCTCTGTGATGTAATTCACCACTGTAATTAGGCCTCCTGGCCGCTTGTGGTGCAAAAAAAAATGTTAAAAATGTTAAAATGTTAAAAATCATCATCAAAGGCAAGCGTGGTTAAGGCTCTCAGGAGGCATCCGCAGTATATGGCCTAGCCAACCGTATAGCCTCCGCTTGATGATAGTTGTCACTAAAGTTTGCTGCGTCCGTTCTTTTATTACTTCATTCCTCACTTATTCAAACCACCGCACACCCAAGACTCTTCTGAGACTCTTGTTCTCAAAACTCGGAATGTTCTTGTTTTCGACCCTAGTGAGGTGCCACGATTCGCATCCGTAGAGGAGAATAAGTGTTATGCAGGAGTTATATAAGCGGTATTTCGTTTTCACTGACTAAATGTTGGTATGGATGGTATTACTATACTTATTCTACCACTATACCTAGGCGTAACTTTATACCAGGTTTATAAGTAAAGCCCTACATCTATTTATTTATGGTTTATTTATACTGTGAATATGGTTATGCTTAGTCAAAATCTGCAATTTAATAAATCTTCAATTACCATTTTTTTTATGAATGCAACATTCATGTTTCAATGTCCGGAATGTGTAGATTAGTCAATTCATCACGCAACTTGAAATTTTTGGGGGGAAGATCTTCTGGCTTTTTGTAGATCTATTTGCCATTAAATGGCGGCCTCCGTGGTGTAGCGGTCAAGACGCTTGACTCACGCACGGAAGGTTCCGGGTTCGATTCCCAGTGAGAACACAAAAAATAAAAATGTGATTTTTCTCAAGCCTGGGTGTTCTGTGATATGTAATTCACCACTGTAATTGGGCCTCCTGGCTTGTTGTGGTGCGAAAATAAATGTAAATGTAAATAGGGTGGTGGTGTGGGGTGAATATGGATTGACATAGGTAAGCTCAAAATCTTATTTACATTATGTTGATCGTGTTTATGAATATATTGTAAACCATTGTTTGGCTTTGCCCAAAATTTTTATGTTTTTTTTTTTCAGTTTCTTGCACATGTGTTTCTTCATACAACTGTTGTTATTGGCTTAGGCTGTATAGAAAAAATATATACTGCTGTATTGATATTAAATTTAAAAACTGCTACAAAAAAATATGTACCCTACCGCAGCAATTATGTACAAAACAATATAAAATTCTTTACAATTAATTTTTTTAAACCTAAATAAACGGACAGCAAACACAAAAAAGACAATCACGACTGCTAAACAATGAACTGAAAATATACAATGCTTTACCACACATACTATTACTAACCATACAGATATTCAAAAATGAAGTGAGAGATTTCAAAAAATCTCATACAATGTTTATTTTATAAAATAAACCCTAACAGGTTTCGATATAATCGATTAATAAATAGAAATATACGGACCTACAGTATAAAACTCAGAAATAACAAAAAAAATATATTTTTAATTAAAACACTTTGATTAAACAATATTTAATTGAGTGTTTAAATGTTCATATTTTTTTTTAAATCTCATTCAAATGAAATAAAGTTATAATTCTAAACACGGTAAACGCGCTCGTTCCTGTGATGTAAACCGCGGAACGATGCAAATTTCATTTAATTATTAGAAAAAAATGTATTACTTGTTTCGGTAAATTAAGAAATTTTAAGTTAAATATTATGTAAACCTGGATATCCAAAAATAACAAAATATTGGGTACCTTGAGACAAAAATATATAACATTAATTTGTGAGAAAGAGATGTATTTAAATTAGATCTATAAGCAAGACACACATATAATTTTAAAAAGTTGGAAAGAGTCATCTATTATCAGGCAACCATTTTCTTTAGCCTCGGGTTACTTAAGGTCAACCTGAGGTAACCTCAGGTTACCACACAGGGACTTGATAGATTTTTTTTAGACAATACGTTAAAGTATTATTTTTTTTTTATATCTGCATCTGTAAATAGAGATGACTATTTATAGTATTGAGGTAGGAAAAAAGAAGTCTAGGTATTTACAAAACATAAACCCAGTTATAAGCTGAATGAAATTACTAAACCCACTCAGTAATATTCACAATACTGATCATGTTTTAATATCCATAGACATACCATCGATTCTCGCAACCGTTGGTTTTCAACGAGGCGTTAAATTTTATATCGTTATATAATAAAACGCATTTAAACTCTGATGTAATGCTTATGTTAACTATTAATACATCAATATGAATGATTAATTTCTTTGAAAAGCACCTTAGAGCTCCAATTTGATTTCAATTTCAGGAATTATTCACAGCGCTTGTGGTAATTACGAAAATTATTATTCTAAGTGCAGCAGAACAAATAAAAAACTCTATCGTTTATAAATATATTTATGTAAGCTACAACATATTCCCTAATTACAGGCTATTTGGTTACTCTGGCACATGTGGAATATTGGCTAGTATTTTAACTCATTTTACAGTAATTTGTACTAAGCGAACCCAGACAATATTTTCACTGAAAGGTATTATATTTGTATATTTGACTATGCATAAATCTCAATTTGTATAATTTATATTTTAATTTTTATATCTGTTTATTTTACATTGTTTTCTTTCAAATTGTTTTATTTATTATTTACATCTTGTTTTTCTTGATTTTTATTATGTGGTATCACATGCTATTATAATTTAATTCAATTCATTTTACTATTTATTTTTTGTTGCTAATTATTATGGCTTAACACAGCTTAAAAAGCCTAAATAAGTTCATTAATATTTAAACAAGTGTAATTTTGAAACAATAAAAAAATATTTCTTGTTTAAAAAAATATAGTCACAATAGAGAAATATCACTGTTTTCAAAATTCTTAAAGTAATAAAGGTCTATAAAAAATAATAAATTTAAAAATAAATTACAAGTAGCATAACAGATTTTTTTAATACGTCACGATTCGAGTTTATTTGTTCCTAGCCATTCATTTTTCTTTAGAATATTGTCACAAATCTTGACGTTCTAACAACCATTGCCAAACACGTCGCGTTTTTCTACGAACGTATTTTTATTGAATTTATTTTTTACATTTATGTACGAAAACATTCATCTACAATATCCATATTGATTTTGAAAATACAATGAAATATTTTTAATTCATTAAAAAAAAAATTTGAATTATTCTTTCAAAAATAAAAAAAAAATTTTTTTAACGCGTTTTACTCTAAAACTTTACGTGCAGGAAAAAATTGAAGAGCAGGTTAGAAATCAGTGGAAAATAGATAAGAATCATCTTCAGAAGTTTATATAACATTATATATATATATATATATACATATAAATCAGTGTGATTTGAAAATGAAAAACAACTGGGTTTGTTAAAAACGCCTTTTAGAAATCGTTTTATAAGACCGTTTACCAAATAAAATCATACCTTTCAAACTCATCTTTAATTTATTTAAACAAACTTACTTCCTTTACTTAACATCCAGTTTACCACGGTGGACAGACGCTTATTGGTCTAATTGGTGACGTTTGACACGCGTGCTTCAGTTCGAAGCCTTCCACTTCCTTTTGAACCGGGAAAGATGGTATCCAAAGGAGTCGCCGCTTCGACGGCCGATCGATTTTTTGTCAATCATCGGCGCCGCAAGAAGGCTTTGACTGAAAAGCCTTCGGAGGTTTTGCGCTAACCCTTCGTGCAAAAGCACCTGCTTGGATCAGAAGACACGACTTGTTTAACAAACTTTGAATGGTAATTAGTAAACCAAACAATGAATAACTAACGAGCACTAGATACATACCTAACTCGATGAAGTTAAATATTTAAGAAAAATTGCAGTGATTGTGAACCGGTAACAGGTTTCCATAAAATAAATTTAAACGGTACATAGTCGTTACACAACAGGAGAAAAAAAACGTATATATAATAAGTTATATTGTTTTTTTATTTGAAAAAACCCATTAGAGTTATATGCTTATCATGCAAGAAGTCTCGGGTTCGATTCCTTACACGGTTGATATGAAATATTATTTAAATGGGTGGGTTTACACTAGAAAATTTCATAGTCCCTAGACTGGTACCTGAAGCAAAAGACTGATCATTTTACCTTTAGGTAACAAAAAATATTAAAAGTGTATCGATGCAGTGTTATATGGACCATTCAATGCAGAAAGGGCACGATAATGATGATGAAGAAATATCATATTGTCTATTATGTATCGTTTTGTTAGTAAAGTCATCATGTGCATTTTAGGGTTGATTTTTAATTTTTCTCCAGTGTAATTTAACAAGTTGTAAGGTACATAAGTCATTGTAATGTTCAAGTATATTGTAAAGTTTTTTCAGGTGTTGTTGTGTGGTATTTATTTATTTATAATGTTCACGGCTTGCAGTGCTTTTTACCTTAAAAAGATAGATATTTAAAATAATATAAACACTTCAATATAATGTGAAAAACTTCAAAATTAAATTGAAAAGTATTGTGTTACATAAATACTGTATAACACAGCAGTATTGTATAAATAACGTATTTAGATACAAAAAATATTAAATAATGTGTACAGATAAAATTTTAAAAAGAAAATTATTTTTTTATTTTTTTTATTAAGGAGGTACAAAATTTAAGTTTAATAAAAATAATTAAATTCTTTTGTCTCAAAAAAATAATAAAAAAATAGTTATAATAATAACAATTCTAAAAATTTTAAAAATAAGTAAACACGTAAATATGGTACACAAAAGTAACCATACAAAAGTAAGCATAAAAAGCACTATTTAAAAAAAAAAATATTTGTGAAATCAACAGTTCTACATACATATTTATAGTAAACAAACAGATATAGTGTATAAACTCATAACTAATAACAGATTTCCACAAAGTATACAAAGTTAGTAAAGAAAATATATTACAAATCAAATAAATACATTTAAGTTTATACATATCAAAATGTTATTTTCATGTTCTCTTAAATATTTTTCAATAATCAAAAAAAAATTAAATATATTTTTTAAAAACAGTAAGTTCAGTATAATCTCACTAATGTAAATTACCGTTCACCATCTTTAAAATGATTAAATAGAGTTGATTTATACAAACTATACTTTATGTGAAAAATATCAGAAACGTCGGAATAGTTGTTGTCAAGTACATGGAGTTAATTCAGAATAGCATTACAAGAGTATACTGTTCGCGAATTGTTGCAACTAATTATTGTGTTGTAAAACTAATATTATTGTGTTTGTCTGCATTTTTTGGTGCTGTTATGTCATCGTTTTGTATGTTTCCCAGTGCCGTTTTGTGTACAAGTCTCAATGTTTATCAAGTAGTTTATGTCAAAGCAGTGTGTTTTTTCGTACATATAAGTCGTAAAGGTCTGATAAGGTAGATTGTATGTTGGTTTGATAATTTAATTTGTTGTCTTTGTATCCTTGTTATGCCTGTATTATTACCGGTTCCCCGTATAAATTCCCCATTTACTAAAATAAAAAAGTAAAAGTGATTTTTGAAGCATTCGAATAATGTCAATTATATTGATATTATCGCAGCTATTTTAATCTAAAAACTGGCAAAATAAATTTATCAAAATTAACAACTCACTCAAAGCTAACCTTAAATATATTTTTGGAATAAAATGATGTTTTACTTATATGTGTAAAAATAGGTGGTACTATTATCCTGGCAGGAATATGTATGGTTATTAACCCTTCTAACTCTGTACAGTCAACTAATCCAGCCGTAATTTTGTAAAGCAGATGTTGATCCGCACGCATTTGTTTTACAGGCATAAAAAACGAATGCTATATTTTTTGTCTTTTATTCCGATAAATATTTATATTTCGTAGTACCAGGAATTTAAAAAAAATAGATATAATTATCAATGACAGACCTCTGTAACTATGTATACTTTAAGTAATTTACTTGTAAGTATACGGTTCTTATATGAGTTCTATCTTAGAATAATATTATAAAATACATTCTTACAGCTGATAAACGATTAAAAGTTAATGTCCACTCGAATACAAATATTATTTTGGATTTGTTTGGATCGGTGGATTCGAGAAATCTTGACAACAGATTTGCCCGCGGAATATTTTAAGCTTTTCTTTAAAACTTACTGCATTTAGCTTTAAGCCTCGGAATATGAGCAATAAAACTTTATAGGCACCCTTACATATCCAATCCAAATCGGATCTTCGTGGTATCAACATTTCATTACTCCATATATTGTCGTTTTAATTCAGCGAGATTGTTAAATCCCAGTCGTAAAACCGGGGTCATTTTGATCCTTTGCAATTACCCGCAGGTTTGGTATTAAAGTAATTTCTATACATTGTAGATATTACCTGAATAATCTTTGGCTTGAAAAGGTTAACGTTCAACCAGTTACAGCAATAAATATCTTTAATTCAAATTTAATTTTATCCATACACAATTTCTTAACCCGAGACCGATGGTGCATGTAGCAATACACTGACAGATTAAAACACTTATCCATATTCACAAAAACCATTTTAAAGATAACCTATTAATATCTATCGATTTCATTCATTAGAAAAACATTTTATTTAAAAAAAATAAATTATTAACAATAAATCGGATAGCCCGTTTTATATCCATAATAATAATCCTCCAGAACTGATTGATTGCATCTGTTACTTATACATATATAAATCATTTGAATAAATCCGTAGCATGTGACAACAAAATAAATTGTTTTAATTAAATTACAAATTTAAAAGCTTCAATTAAATTCATTTAACAATAGAATCACTATGTAAAGCGCCCTTGAGGTATTTTATTACAAAAATGGCGCTATGTAAGTTATTCATAATAATAATAAAATAATAATAATACTTGCGCATAGGAATATGAGCATTATTATTGTGGTATCAACATTAAATCAGGGTTATTTTCGTCTGTTAAAATTTAACATACAAACGGAATAATAATTATCTCTTTATATTTGTATTCATATCTACCCCAATATATGAGAATACATTTTATCAACTATTATTATCATCACAATAATGTTACCTTATCCGTAAATATATTTTTTTTAAATGAGCGACGAGAATTTATTTTTTCAGATTACCACAAAATATTTACTTCTAATTTGTTATTTTTTAAAAGCCATGAGAATATTCTTGAATCCCTTTAAATGAATTGTATAGTGACAACATTTTAATGAATTGGAGAGCATTTTTAATATCAATACTCTAGAATTGATTTATTGCGTCCGTCTCTTATATTCGCACAAGAGAATATGCGCCTTAGTATCGTGGTATCAACGCAAAGTCATTTTTGTGAGCTTCAATTTAATATTCAAACATAATAATTATTATCACTACATATTCTTTGTATTAATATTTACCACAACATATTTTTAATGCATGTAACAGTCGGCGAATTTAACTCTAGTGCTTTTACTACCCCATTTACAGTTAGTTTTTTTTTCTTCAAATTTTATTTAGAGCTTATGTCGAATACTGTCCTGTCACTCTTTCTCATGATAAAATTACAATTTTACGAACGGTAGAAAAACCTTGTTTATATTATCTAGTTATATTTTTAAAAATAAAATCACATTGCATTGGCACCAAATATGGTTGGTTTGTTACATCCATCTTTGCAGGAATCGAATACAGGACCCCGAGAAAGGCAGGAAAACAAACCAAGCACTACAGTACTAAGAGTACTTATCTCTAGTTGATTTCTTTTTTCAGTATTTCTAACTATGAGTGAGCATCGAGTTAAAATCACACGTCCAAGGTTCTGTTTCTATCTCACACACAGAATTGTATTCTTGCACAAAAATTTATAAAAAATGGATATATTTGTAAAAGATTATGATTTGTCGTTTTTTTGTGTCCTGCGGCTTGATTCTGAGTCCGTGCTATCGCTAGTTGAGGCTGTAGTCGGGTAAAACGAACGCAAAATTAGGAAATTATACGATTTTGCCATTTTAAAACGAATGTTTTTTTTAATACGGCAATAATAAAAAACAAAAAAACATAAATTAGATAAAAACAATATTTTTTAAAGGTATTTATGTTAAAAAATATACTTAAAGTTATATATAATTACTTTTAGACCGGCAGATTACGCCATTACAAATTTAGACTAAACTAAGGTATCTGGGATCTCAATAAAGACTAAGTATTGAACAAAAATCTGTTGTAATAATTTAAAAATAATACATTTAACATAAAAGTGACAGCGGCCAAATTTGATTTTTTTGTTTTCGAAAAAAAATATAATCATTTTAAATCACATACATTTTTGTTAGATTTTCCTTTATTTTTACGTAAAATTATGCCTTCGATAATACTTAAAAAATATTGAAATACTTTAGTTGAAACCTTTTTTTATAGAATTGTATTATCTGTTTTTGAAAAAAATAAGATAATTCTGGTTGTAATAATCAATTTAAAACAATATCTTATTGACTTTTTTGTGACCTTCAGACCAGCCCTTACGAAAGCGATTAGGGCTGGTATGAAGGTCAGTCTACTATTATCTACTATTTCACTTAAACCAGCCAATGACAGTTCATAAGTCATGTAAATGCGTAGACTTCCATTACTCCTTTCTCAAAAATGTTTTCCCACTCTGTTGAAACAAATTTTGACCACGATGTTTTCAAAATTCGTTAAAAAACCCAACAATTAAAACAATTTTTAAAAATATATTTTTTTTTTTAAATGTATAATATAAGGCCTTCTTAGAACTTCTGTACACTTGACTCAAATACGTTAAAAAGGGTCTGTTGTACAAACACGAACTAAAGCGACGGTATGTAACAGGTGCTTTTTCATAACCAAAATAAGCCTTATGTCGCACTAAGTGGTAGAAGTAACTTTGATCGGCGCTGGTGTCGAACCCGTGACATCTGGATTGAACGGCTGTCCTTGCCACGTGACCATTAATCCAATCAGTTTCGACTCTTGCGGTGGCAGTGTATACAAATCGGGAAATGTTAAATGCACTGTAACAACCATTACAAGTGTTAGCCGACAAAACCCTCTCATGACCAGTGTTAAAATTAAAAATAAAAATTAACATCACCATCGTCACCCATATCTGATCGTGGGTAGGGTACTGTTAAATAAATAGCAGCATTTATCGATACTTTTCCTGGCCGATTACCTTTCTTTCCCATCCTTCCCTTGACCCATCCTTATGGTACCTACCTAACATCAAGATAGAAGATATTCAAAATTAGATGATTTGGATTAAGAACAAAAACAAAACAATATTCTTGACTTCACATAAAACTGCATAAAAAGTGGTTGGATTCGTCGCGCGTTGTTGAAAACATTTTTACATTTTATACTTCATTTTGTCATCGAGTGCCCGAAATCGAAGAACATTCACATCATATTAAAGGTAGGTATCCATTCCATGTTCCTATCTTTTGTTCAAATATTTCCCTATCACAAAACTGAATGAAATTTGTTTTTCATTTACAGTCCGCCTTTTCGTTAACAGCTACCTCTATGGCAAAGTAAATATGCAAACGTCAAAGTAGTTCCAATAAAACGCTTCTTCAAACCACTGTAGGGTGGATCCTTTTGCCCCTGTTAGGTATAGAGAACGCCATAAGAATATTATTGTTAATCCCTAGTGTCTTCCTGTTGATTTCATATTTAAATTATTTAAAAAAAAATTTATTTATTTATTTATTTACACCTTTTATCAAAAATACAATTTAACGTTCACTTTGCCCATCTAACAAGGGTACATACCCCGTTCCAAGCAAGGAAATTACATTCTAATATTTTATAATAGTTAACAAATTAATAGATATAACAGACTAATAAAATATAAACTTACTCGTATACATATTTTGATACATTTACATACATACATACACATATATATACATACATATATATATTTATATATAAACCAGGGGCGAATCGTGTATAGAAGCGATTATGTGCAGCTTACCATTATATTTGTCTAACCATAATAATGTTTTACTGTAATTTTATTTACAGAAAAACAAATGAATAATGACTTTTAATTTTTATTAATTTCCATTGTTTGTATCTTAATACTTATATAATTATAAATATCAATAAAATGCACCTAGCGCCTGAAGTGAGACAAAAACAAGCCAATTATTTCAGCTTATTTTGATTGTCTTGACCTCAGTGCGGGTTTTTTTTCCTAGATTAAACTTGCTGATTACACAAATTGTTTAAAGATTCTTGATTTGGAAAACAGTATTTCAAACATTATTTCTTAAGAGGTATTTTTCTTTGAGATGTTACTTTTGACATAATACCATTTACTTTCGTGCGTCCTATTGCAGGACATATGGCGTTTGACGTGGCCTTTTTAAGCACTTTTAATTTCTAGAACAATTCGGCCAGTTGACATTTAAATTGAATATTTAATATCGACCGAATTTGTGATGCTATTTTTTATTTATTTTTAATGAGTTATGTATTAAAGTAATGGATAATATATCCATATAATACAATTACGATGTTACGTCGTTTGAGTTGATTTCACGGATGAGAGTTGTTGTATCTCACAGAACCACAGAAAAATATCAATTTATAGTATCTATTACTTACGTTATATTATGTACCTTCTATGTAGGTAAAAATATACATTATTATTTTATAGCTTACCTGTAAATAAAACCACAATTTACCACTGATATACACACGTATATATACATGCACAAACACACACGTGCATACACTCATGCGCATACGAATACATACATTTTAAAATTTTAAAAATGTATTTATAATGCGAAACTTCATGATTGCCATGTGTATCTATATTTTTTTCAATTATTCTTTATTTTCATATTTTATTTTTGACATCCAGTAAGAATCTCTAATCCGTGGCATGCATCAACCTTACTCCCTACGACCAATGTCATGAAAGAGCGATGTAAACACCTTCCACAACTTGACAACACTCTCGTATTTTCACGATTCTGGCAAAAGGTTTTGGACCTTTTTGCCTGCGTAATAGTGTTGTCTCGATGCCAGAACAGTGTTGATCCCTTTACTTAGTATCAGATCTCTATTAGAGTATTTTGTATTATATTGGGGTTGACGCTTGGGTAAATGTCTTTATTTATGTGTGTAACCACTACCGTTCTCAATATATATTGTCGAATAATATTCAATACTCCGAATTATTTGAAGAACAAGTCACTTGGATAACGAAATGTATTTTTTTAAATTACTCGGATTAAAGATTTCTGTGCAATTGCTACCGGTTCAAGGGCTTATTTTATTATATATTTTATTGCAACGTTGTTCATTTTATTTCAATTTAAAATACAAACGGAAAAATTGACGGTCCCTACGTATACTATTGAATCTGCATTTTGTGAGGTTTTCAGAAGGGGAAAAACAAATCTTAATATTTTTTTAAGAAGCTATAAGATATTTAAGAATTGCCAAACTGTGTCTATTGTGTTTCGGTAAATACATGATTGGCGATCCTAAAGTATCAGATAGCTTCTTTACTCTTAAAAGACTGTGGTAAATAATTCCTTTTGCGCGTGGTGATGAAACATCGTGTTAACACTAGTAAAAGACGGAATATTCTAAAGTTCAGATTCATGAAAAAAAAAACATCGATACTGTTAAATAATTCCTTTTTCATAATACATATATGCAAGAAAATACATAATTTTGTCTTTTTTATAGTAAATTGAATTAAAAATCATAAAAACGCCACTCATCTTACGCGCGTGCGTCCCCCATCACTGCCATCAACTGTCTGAAGACTGAATCTGTTTTACACAACACCCGCCGCAAAACAGCGTCTCTGTCTTTATTGTTATGACTTAAGTCTTCGTGCTCTCTCTTGTATAAGGTATCTGTAGAGATGTGTTGCTGGATAAGTGGACATTTATTCTTCGCGTAGCAATTTATATAAATTGTAATTTTAAAATCGGGTGTAAAAATGTTCATTTAAAGATTAGAAAAAATGCGAATTAATAATTTTAAAAAAATAAGAGAGATATATCAAATCTTGTGTCCTATGTCGACTTGTGTGACATCTCAGTCACACAAGAGTTCAACAAATATCAAGCTTTGTTTTTGCTCTTGTGTGATCCTCGTAAAATGCAAATTTGATGGTATACGTAGGTACCATCGAAATAACCTAAATTTGTTGCAACATCGAGGGAAAACATTTTTGAGAAGGAAATATGGAAGTCTACGAATTTACAGAGCCTATGACCTGTGGTGGGCAAAAATCAAACAACCAATGTTCGATCAGTTGATTTGTACTGACCCAAGATGGTTTTACGCTGCAGTATTTCATTATTCCTGGACTGACACCCGAAACGTTAGTCTGATTACCTTACCTTCGTAAAACAGATGATCAATATACGCTGCATTTGATGTACTAATGCAGTGTTCTATGCACCATGGTGTACGGATTGAAACAAGACAAAAATCGCAGTGCTTTAATAAAAAAAATTGTCTACTTAATCCTATTTTTTTAATAGAACGCTTCGTTTTGATTTGTTCCTAATTTGAATGAGTTGTGTTTATCGTTTGCAATGGAATTTGTGTTTTAGAAAATTAAAAATATTAATTTTTATATTTTCGTTTCCACGGACTAAGGGGTTAAGGCATCCACAAGTAACGCAAGGACGTCTGATTGACGTCACAATAGAGTTACAGCGTTTTCCTCGAGGGAGGGACTATGAATCAAGATTCCCATTTCTATTGTTTACGGCGGACAATGAGTGCATTATAGTGCCAACCCTTACCTCGCCATCCAAGGTTGAGAAAACGTGTACTTAGCTCCGAGGATGCGACTCATTGTTCCAGCGAAACGTTGCAATGTAATCTACGTATATACTGCATGTTCTGATGATCATTGTCGGCATTGGAAAAGAAACTCACATCGAGTATGATTTTCCGATTGCAACTGATTAAAACCACAAAAAAACAATTTTCGGCATCGTTTCTTTGTATGTTTCAACAATGATATCGTGTTCCGAAACCGGTTAAGAGATTAATTTTTATTAATGACTAAAAAATTATATAAGAATTGTTTGACATATTTCAAGCATTGTAGACAAGAAAACGGGTACGTCTTAAAACCGATAGACATAAAAAGTCCGTAAGTGCTTAAATATTAATAATTACTAACTTTAATCTAACTTATTTGCTTATTATTATGTATGAACCACTTTAAGGTTTATTTGTTACATTTTTGGTCACTATCCCATAATCAGGACTTATGTTTAAATTTACAATCACTATTTATATTTTACCAGTGGCAAACGGTAATTATATTTCAATTATCATTTCAATTATGTTTTGATATGTATATTATTTTTCTGTTGATTTCAATGATACTCTTATTTTGTTTTTTTTTAATGCAACTATATTTTACTATTATTTTGTTGATTTTAATTATACCATTATTTAGGATATTTGATTATATGTGATTCTTACTTAGTATAATTTATACCTTTAAAAATTATTTCTGATTATCTTTTTTGCATTGTATTCTTTGGATTTTTTTTATTTATTACTTTTCTAGATTGTTATTGTATTGCATCACATGTCATTTTAATTTATTCTAATTAATTTGACTATGTATTTTTATTGGTATATGTTGTGGCTTGACACGGGCATAGCCTAAAAAGCCTTAATAAGTTCATTAATATTTAAACTAGTGTAATTTTGAATGAATAAATAAATAAATTCATTTACAGGTAAGCTATAATAAAAATATAATTTATTTTTACCTTCATAGTAGGTACATAATATAATGTATGTTATATATACCAACCATAAATTGGTATTTTTTATCTGGTTCTGTGTGACACAACAACGCTCATCTATTAAATCAACTCAAACGAGGTAACTTTGTAATATATTATATTGCGTAGCTATATTATACATTAATTTAAAACATAACTTATAAAAAAAAAATAAAAATAAATAGAACAGTGAATTCAGTCAGTATAAGGTATGCTCATTATGATTAAAATGTCAACTGGCCGATTTGTTCTAGAAATGGATAATGACAAAAATGGCCGCGTCAAGCACCACATGTGTTGCGAGTCATATATCAAAAGTATAATCTCAAAGAAAAACAGTCCTTAAGAAAAAATGTTTGAAGTACTGTTTTTCAAATCAAGAATCTTCAAAGAATTTGTGTAATCTGAAAGTTTACACTAGGAGGAAAACCCCTCTACGGGGTTTAACGTGTTCAAAATATAGTACAATTATTTGTATGAAGAAATAAACAGTGGTAATCGGCTAGTTCCTTGACTCATTACCGGCGCTGGGCGCGCTCAATTAATATTTTCATCTAAAATTGGAGGAATAATAAATATATGTATAAAAAAAATAACACTTTACTATGAAGAGAGGAGAGGGGATGGGAAGGAAAGAAGAAGGATAAAGGAACAATTTAAATATTTAGATAGTGACATTTCAATCTTGACTTAAATGTAAATAAAGAAGGGGCGTCTCTAACATTAGTGGGTAGATTATTCCGCAATCAAGCGGCCACTACTGTGAAAGAGGAGGCAAAAAAATTAGAGCGATGACAGGGTATTAAAAGGGTTCTCTCGTTACTAGAACGAAGAGATAATCCGTGTTGTGAAAGAGGTTGGATGAGCTCTCTCAGATAAACAGGCGAAGTGGGATTATTTAAAATATTGTGAAGATGTGATAGAATGTGAATGTTTCTTCTACGCCTGATACTGAGCCAGATTACAGATGGCACCTTCAGGCAGCTTTTCTCTTTCGGCAATGAGCAACTTTTTTGACGATGATAATGTGAATCAAAACGGAAATATTTTAAGTAGAGTTCCCGAAGTTGAATTTATTTGATAATTTAATTTATTATTGGAAATTTTTGGTCAATAGCTCGACTTATTTTTAATCTTTCAAGATTGTTTTGACAAACACCATTAATATAAACTTGTAAAATTTATGCGGTCGTTTCTTGATTAAAATTATAATTTTCGGATAGGAGATGATTTTCGGATTCTGAGAATTTGTTGTTGGTGTGAAATCTTATATGTTATGTTATTTTTACTACTTTAACCAGTTTAAATGTCCAGCCTTATCTGCAAACATTTTTGGAAGTATTTTTAAAGTGTTGATAGTGAAATTATTTATTTATCAATTGTATATACCAGGGGCAAATCGTCAAAGTAAGCGATTATGCACAGCTTACCATTATATTTGACTTTTAATAATAATAATTTATAGTAACCATGTTTATGGGAAAATAAATAAAGTAATTGTTATTTATTATAAATTACCGTTTATATATTTCTACAAAAAAAAATCTATGAAGTGCGCCCAGCCCATTCTTACTGAACGATGAAACTAGCCGATTACCTCAGCTTATTCTTCCATACAAAAAAGTACACTGTATTTTTCGTCTTTAACCCAAGTCGGCATTTTTAGTACTAAAATAAACTTGCAGATTACAAATATTATAAGAATATTCTCTATTTGGAAACTAGTACTTCGAACATTATTTCCGAAGTACTATTTTTCTTTGATGGGCTACCGTTGACATATTATGTATCACATAGAACAGGTGGCGTTCGCAGTGGCCGTTTTAGGCACTATTCATTTAAAAAGAAATCGGCCAGTGCTCAAGTCTTGACAGTACTGTCAATGACAGATCATAATATAAATATCTGCGGAATGTCATTGTGGTATTTGTTAATAAACTTTTGAACAAGTATTGTTTTAAAATAGTGTAGAATAAAGCCACGTTTATCGCGTGGTTAATAATAATTGTTGTTTGAGTTGATTTTCACAGAACCAAAAAAAAAGGTCATTTATAATTTCATTACTTACATGTAATGTAAGTACTTTTATGTAGACAAATTAATGAATATTTTTAATAGATTACCTATAAAATAAAGCACGGCTCGCCACTGGTATATACGGCCTAAGCCAATTACAACAGCGACGCTTTTTACTTCCTCCTCTTTTCATAGTATAGTGTATATATTTAGTCAACTTTAATTTCTTAAAAAAAAACATGTTTGTCAGTATGTTGTTTTGTTATGAAAATATTATAAAATACCAACAATAAGTTTATATACCACTGATTTTCTCAAATTGAACGGTTTGGGTAGGAAGAAAGAAATTGCCTTAAGGTAATATTGCCGCTCTCGTGCATATGTATGTAAACTCTTTGTACATAAAGTGATAAAATAAATAAATAAATATCAAGAAATATAAATATATGTACAAGAAACTGAACATAAAGACCATAAAACTATATTGCAAAGACAACCAAGGAAAAAAAATTACAATAGCAAAATCATAACTTTTATTGTATTGGTAACAAACAGGTGTTTTATAAAAATATTGAAATATATTCTTAAAAATTGTTTTTTTTTTATAGATGGCAAAAACCAAAACCAGAAGAAGTAAGATTACTGTAATTTTTAAATTTTTTTGATTATTATTTTATTTATTAATTTTATTTATTTTATTTGACACTTTATATACATATACAATAAATAAACATATAAGGGCGGGCATATTGCCTTTAGGCAATTTCTTCCTACCTACCCAAACCGTTCAGTTTGAGAAAATTATAAATACATGAATACATTATGAACACATTATTTAGCTGATCACCCAAAAAAATTAAAATTAACAATATTAATATCACAATGAAAAAAATATAAAAAATACTCACCATAAAACGCCTATAATCACTTTAATTAAATCACCCGTATACTTAAAAGTCACAACATAAAAAGCACAAACCACCAATGCCATAAAGTTGTACTCAAATTATTACAGTAATCAAACACCTTTAAGGTTCAGTGGGAATATTGATGTAAGAGAGCCATCAGGCACCCGTCCGTCTGGTGTCAGAGTGACCAAAACACTTGATCAGCTCCTAAATGGTGCATTTGCATCCACCCCGATAAGGCTCTGGGTAGTTTAATGGGGTGGTCTTATGGGGAAGACAGTGTAGAGTGGTGTTAGGGGTGGTTAAAGGCTCTATACCGCAGCCGGACACTAAGTTAACCCGAAAGGGGGCTAACATTTATCATTTAGTTTTTTTTCGGTCTCAAATATTTTTAATATTATCCCACATACAAATCTGTTACAAAAAATGTTTTTAAACATTGAAAATATTTTCAAAATAGATTTTTAATCTTGTTGAAAATAAAATATGGATAATAATAAATTTTAACAAAACATAGGTAAATTCATAAATGTTTTACAGTTCATAATGTGATTACTTTTTACAGTTAATGATATATGTATTTTTTTTTTTTTTTTGATATAAAGATACATTTAACAAAAAAAAATGTATCCCTAATTCAATGAGGCCAAGAACTGTTTGTTGAGTTGGGATACAACAAAATATAAAGTAAAAGCATGCATATTATTAAAAACAATTAATAACAATTATTTAATCAAATTAATATACATAAAACGCACAAACCGTCAATCCGTTTCCTCGAAGGGGTAGATAGAGCAGATATAATGTTATATCACTCCCTCGCTTCTTTTATTTCCATACGAGATGTGTTCAGAAAATAACGGGAATTTTTAAATTTCGCGGGTTTGGAGAGTCTGATTATCAATTTTTTTTATTATGTTGGTATATATGCTCCTGAAGCATGCTAAAATTTTCGGATGTATTCATTGTTTACTTAGTCTCGGTCTAATGTTAGACATGCTCGGCGTGCTCAGCGATTTTAGTCTTGGCGATCTAGAATGCCTCCAGGATGATTGAGCCTTAGTTTTGACGTCATATTCGTAAACCCATGTTTCGTTACCTGTCAAAACACGTTTCAGTAATTCTGCATCGTCGTTGACTTCATTAAGTGACATCTGAGCAACTTCCATTCGCCGCTGTTTTTGTTTGAAATTTTTGAGCAAATCTTGCTGCCAAACGTTTCATACCCAAAACATTCGAAAAAAAATTATGGCATGAACCAATCGATATTCCATCATCATCAACAAATTCTCTGATTGTGATTCGACGATCGTTCATAATTGCACAATCGTAGAATCGTATATCCTATCAAGCACGCATTCCAATTATCTCAATTTTGTCACGCCATGTCTTTCTCGGTCTTTTTAGTTTTCTGCATCCATCAACATTCGCATGTAAAATCATTTTAGTTACCCTGTCACCGCGCCGTCCATTCGTTCTACATTTCCAAACGGACGCATAACTCCTTTATTGATTTTGTCGATAGTGCTTAACTCAGCCTTTGGCCAAAAATCCTGCCGATGTATGTGAATTTAAAGAGAAGTAGTTCGAAAGTCAAGTTTAAGAGCTGAAACATTTATTGTTGTAGAGCGATTCATCTCATTAATTATTTCACATATTAGGCAATGCCCGAATACAGTTGAGTATTGTTTGATTTGATTTGTATTGGCATTAAAAAAAATATACATTTAAATGTATCCTTGAAGGTTAAATTAGTGTGGCCAACAGGTATCAGTTCTACCCGGAGTATGCACAAATGAGAAATTTCCGGTTGATAATTCTTCCTGTTGACAATGTACGTAGGACCCATGTCAATATTTACAATCTACATACATAGTAACAATACTAATTAACTTTAGTTTTTAGAGTTACGAGGAAACGCGGTCCGATTTTTCTTCATACAAACGTATTTCAGTATTTTCTTCCTAGAATATGACACTGAAACATTGATTTTTTAATACATTATGAATTGACATGTTCCAATCTGCCGTCTTTGATCGCACGATAAACAAATATAAAAAATATTTTAGAAAAACGCGAAAGGTACTGATACAGAAAATTTTATTCTTACGGTCTCTCTCAAAAAATCGGTTTAGCTAAGGTGAAAAAATCGACAAAACGAGATTTTTTGTCGATTTTAGTTACGTATAATCAGCCCGACATGCAGTTGTCTTTTTCTTACAGAATCAAGGAAACGTCTGTGAGAGAGTTACAGAAAAACTATGTTCAAATGCATATTCATTCAACTGATCTCCCACCGCATATTCCATTAAGTTTTTTTTATACAATACACATTAGTTACAAATCCAGAATAAAAATATGATATTTGTATGAGACGGGCAGAAAAGCAGTTTTTTTGTTGAAAAAATCTAAATAATACGTAATTTTTATCATAGAATATATTTAAAATGATTTACCGACTTATATAGGACACTTATAAAAATATATAAAACTGTATGCATATAATACTGCCCCCCCGTTTCTTAAAGACTTGTGCCTAAGTGATGTACCCTTAGGGCAATGCGCCCTATACGACCCTTAGTAAAGTGTAAGTCAAGGCGACTGACCGCATCTATAATTAGATATATTTGATACTGTCCTCTCATTACTATATTGATTGGTCTATTGTCTATGGCTAGGGCAGAAAATGTAGGGGAGGTTTGATGGAAAATTACATGGGGGCTATTAGACCGATGTAAATATGTTTTTTTTTTAATCGTGCATATTATTAAACTCAATTATTATTAATGAACATTTCGTTAAAATATATATTCATAGAATGTTTTTCGATTATTCAAATGTAACACAATGAAAACTTTAAAACATTTAAATTGTATGTTTTAGGGTTATAAAAAAAGTACTCAAAACCAATATAGTATATACAAAAGTAAGAAGAATGCATAAACAAATAGTTCATAGTAAAAACAAAACAAAAAATGTTTTAATTTTAATTTTGAAATAATAAGCAGCTAAATAAAATAAAAGATGATAAAGTTGTTAAAAGTCTTCACGTCATGTGAAACCAAAGAAAAAAAATGTATTCATTTACATAACTCTTTGTAAATAGATATTTGTACACTGGCGAGTTAATTGCTAAACAGTAAAACCACCCAATAAAAAGGTGTTATTTAAATACTTTTATTTTCAAAACGTATACTTGAAAAAAATCTATACAAAAGCAGAACAAGCAATACGTGTATATTAATCAATTTGAATTGGTACAAGTCTTCAATTGGAAAAAGGGAATTAGTATAAAGCAAAAAAGGAGAGATTGAGGAAGAAAAATGAGATCTTTTTTCAGGCTTGATTTGAACAGAACTTTATTAGTAACATTTTTGATAGTGGATAGGAGATGATTTCTCAGTCAAGATTAGATATTGCTGAGGGTAAATTCAGTCTAAAAACCTATCGTACAAGATTTCGAAATTCTACCCGAAGAAATTAGAAAGCCTTGAAATATGTCTTTAGTTTTGTTAATTAATTTAATGTAATTATTTTTTTATAAAAGTTATAAGGAATAAGGAACTAACTTAATAAAACATAAATAAATGAATACCATTACGTTCATTAAATTCTTGTACATAATTGTATATAACCACTTACCTTCTACCGGTTTAGAGACGTACCCGTCTCTTTTTTAGAAAAGTCGATAAGTGGTTATATACAATATCTAAAGACTAACATTTAATGAAATATTTGACCTCAGAGTTAATGCTTTAAATATCCACTATACCAAAACATAAATTTTGAATTTCATTTGTTGCATTGTCAAGAGTTTTTGTTCACTTTATCGTTACTGCTGACAAGGACAATCAATATAACATGCTAGGTTTCTTCACCCTTACGGACATGGCGATTGGCCCTTCGGGCCTCGGTTGATAAGGTTCTCGGATCTCGCTATTGAAAATATTATTATGATCAGGGTTCCGATATTTAATAGTGAACACATACCTGGGCAGATAATAAAAATAGTTCACATATATTGCAAGCAAATTTTAACGAATTTCAAACTTTTTGACATTTCATTTTGCATTACCATTTCATTTACGAATAAAAAAGAAGAAAAAAGCAATACACCTCGAATCAGCAGATGACAGCTTATACTAGGTGATACTGGAAAAAATCATTAAAAAGATATACCTTTTGCATTATTGGTGTAAAACAACACCATCAGACGATGGGCTTCGATTCTCGGATTTTAGAAGAATATGTTTATTGATTGCATGTTTATTTATCTTTAATTCGATCATCATTATTTCCATTTTGCACCCAATGATGAATAGGGTACTGTATTGATACACCAATCGCAACGTGTATTGATCATTTTTATGAAATATTATAGTGTGAAAACAAATTTTTAATTAAATATTTCATGTCATCGTGTCGTTGATCGAGCCTGAGACCTTTTAAATGGTAGGCAAGCGTGCTGCTCACTCCACCACAAGGCCGACATATAAAAATCTTAAGTTATTTTTGTTTTAAATCTTTGATTATAATTTTACATAATATTATACAAGTGCATAAATGTTCATTGTCAAGTGAACTAAGGGTGGAAAAGCAGAGGGACAGAATCCTAGTAGATTCGCCCCATGGGATAAGGGAGTCGAGCCTTAGACCGGTGATAGAGTCTAGATGAGGTTATTGTATATATCAGATGATCAAAGGCTGTGTCTATTTAATTACAATTTCCTACATAATCAATGCCTTTGAGAATATTTCGATACGTTTCTCGAGTAGAAGACAATAATTTTGACCAACTCGTTGTATTCAAGAGAACCCATTTGCCTTTAACCAACAATATTTGAAGGATGTTATGTTTGTTAAGTTATAAAAAATAATTACATTTTAGTAATTAGTATTTCACATTTAATCATGAACAGCTGCGTATCGTACAGGCTTCCGAAGTATACAGTAGTCATGACTCCACCCACGTATTTCAGACAGACAAATTATTACCCTGTGACTTTCAGTCGCTTTGTGATATTGAACTGCAACTCTTTTTTGTTTCATTTCCAATTTTAACATTTTATCAAATGGATATTCCAATTTCGCTATTTGAGGAAAAAATTGAGAACGCCTAATATTATTTTAATATTATTTAGTATTGACGTTTTTATTATAAATAATTGTTAATTGATTTAAGTAAAAATTATTGTGTATGATTAATACACTTTTGTACTGATTACATCGCTTTATTGAAGGTTGTATTTTTATTTATAAATTCAAGTAAGTTTGGTGTATATAAATAAATTTTTTTTATTGAAATTATTTTTATCAATAATTTTAAAATGTTCTTATTTCTAAAAACAAGAGGCATTTTCAATTTTTATTTACTTCATAGTTAAAAATATTGTGTTAAAAATATTTACTAGATAGTTATAAATATTGTGACACCTATAGGGAACAGGAAACGAAAATAACATAAACTGTCTACAACGACAGCAAAATAAAACATTGAAATTAGTATGTATATGTCCTCCTTTATCAAAAAACCAATTTAAAAACGAAATAATTAATAACCACATACTACATTTTACAACAAGACAAGGACAATCAAGACTCAAATAAACCGGGGACTGAAATTACACAATAAACCACCAGACAAAAAAATAAACAAAAAACTAGTTTTCAAAATATTTTTTTTTTCTATTTTTTTTTATATATCGTCGTCCATTTTTCAAAAAGACGTATCTTGTTTTTTGTCAAAATGATATTATGAATATTTTAATAATAGTAAAGTTATATTTATGGAATAAATAGCAATCATTTAAAATAATAAAAAAACCCAGAAAAGTGTAGCCAAATTATTTACACGTTTGTTGTTAAACTAAAAAATAAACTAAAACCACACTATTTCTTTTGAAAGCTTTTGTTCTATGCAATAGGGATTTAGGACTTTCTATAGATAATTATTACTCTGAGCATTAAACATTTCCTATCTTTCTATAATTTTACTTTTTTTTCCTCCCCTCATCGTATATTCAAAGTTTTCAGTTCAATAATTATAGGTTCTTTAAAATATTTGTAAATGTATTTTATCTATATTTTCCACAAAACAAAATTCTATTATGCCTACACTGTGTTTATTTTATGAATTATTTATTCTCTAAAAAAGGGCACTGTATAAAAAAACTTCATGCAGAGTATCTCAATAATGTGTTACAGGAATATAAAGTGATCAGTCTTACGCTTCGGATGCCAATATTGCAGTCTTAATCAACCTTATAAACTAATAATTTGAGTTGATCATCCCAAAAATTAAGCCCAAGACCAAAGTAGAATCGCCATTTAATTTGATTATCTATATTACATAAATTATTTCGCCTGTTGACCTTTGTAAAGTTGAAGAGCTGAAACCTTTATTTATTCGGGTGACATTCAACCAATTTAACGTCTGAAAATATTTTATTTTAACTGTATATACTTCTTCGTGCATTAGCTGGTTTAGTCAACTTTGTTGTAATACGTTAATATTAATTACTCCTAAGGGGATTGAATCAAGGTCTTGTCTACAAAAGTTAAGATATACTTAAAATATACAAACGTTGTTAAAAAAAATATTATTTAGAATAAATTAAGTTTTAACAATATTTTGAGCATATAAAATATATTTTTAACAAATGCTGGATTCAGGACACTTAGGAATGAATTATTAATATTAAAATATTACAACAGAGATGAAAAACATTTTATAGAAAATAACAGAGAAGTCTAGGCATTTACCAGCCAATGACAGGTCATAAGCCCTATAAATACCTAGACTTCTATAATCACTGCTATAAAATGTTCATCATCTGTGTTGGAATATATAAACATTAATAACCTCCAAGAAAGTTGAATCCAGTTCTTGTCTACAAAAATTTCGATAGACGCAATATATGTAGATAAAATCAGTTGGTCCAAGAAGAAGTAAAAAAATTGAATAATATTTCCTGGCGTTGCCTAGTATGTCAATAATTCGGTTAGAATGTTACTCGCGTCAATAAAATTTTCAACTTTTTGACTTCACAAATTTCAACAGATTTTAATTCAATTTTTGTTTTCTCACTGGGAATTGAACCCAGAACGTTCCGTGTGTAAGTCAAGCGTCTTGACCAGTACACCACTGAGGATTTAGAACAATTAAAGGTGTACAGATGTTCGAACATAGGCAGAATGGTGAATGTTACACCGTGCGTAAAGTGGCCTCTTCAACAAGCCAATGACAGGTCATAAGCCCTTGACTCGACTTCTTCATTCCTGTCTATTAAAATGTTCTACATCTCTGTTGAAATATAATAAATCGAGTTGATGAGGAACTTCAGCCCTATGGGAAATTTGATACAAAAATGTTTTCTTGCGCGTAGTGAAAATTAAAGCATTGCATTAAGCGGCAATGTTTCTCAAAAATGTACGAAAAATTTATTTTTTTACATTTTAATAAAAACGCACTACTTTGAACGACGTCACTGGTTCATATAAAATAACCAATAATATGAAAGATGTGAAGGATGTCCGGTTTGCTTAACG
Organism: Micrasema longulum; assembly: GCF_059751315.1. NCBI lineage: Eukaryota > Metazoa > Arthropoda > Insecta > Trichoptera > Brachycentridae > Micrasema > Micrasema longulum. The sequence continues at coordinate 113,587 of NW_028278585.1, forward strand.
TAAACGAACCAATCGGAAGAACTGACAGAGAAGAACCTTTTACGTTACACGCGGAGTTATTATAGAAAGACAAAATTTTAACATAAAATATTTATTTATAAAAAAAAATATAAAAAAATATTTGTCTTAGTTAAATAGTCTATTTACAAATAAAATCGAGAACACTAAACTTTCTCATTGTATGTAAAAGTTCAATTCAAGTTACTATGCTGCGTGTTTAATTACAAAAGAATAATAAATTTCTAATTGAATCTAACACAAGTATTTTCCTTAAATCGTCGTAATAGTTTAAGAATAACTAGAAGATCATCTTAAATTACTTGTTATCTAAGAATAGTAATGACAGCAAACAAAAAACATTACAAAATAGTGAATAAACTAGTCGGTATACTGCTCAGGTCAACAATAAAGATGAGAATACAGTGTGATCCGAAGCATCACATAATAATTATATTTTTTTAACCAACACAGTCATAGTTATAAACATTCATAATAACAACAAATAACAAGACAAATTGCGGGATTCTTATAGAACCAGAAATTAAAAACACAAATCGTTCAGTTTGCTAGGGGTGAAGAAAGTCGGATGGGAATATAAGGGAAGAAAGAGAGAAAGGAAGAAGAAAGAAGAAATAGTAAGTACATATAAAACAGAGAAACAAAAAATTAAAAGATATATAAATGTACGCATACACAAACAACATACATAACTTCACTTCACTAACGTCAACAAATGGAGGAGTCGAAGGAATATATATATGTTCAAATATAGGCAGAATGGTAAATGTTATACAGTGTGTAAAGTGGTCACTTAAACCAGCTTATGATAGGTCTTAAGCCCTGTGGATGCCTTGATTTTTATATTCCCTTTTGTAAAATTTTCTTCATGTCTTTTGTAATATGTTAATATTAACAGCTTCATAGGGGGTTGAATCCAGTCCATGTCTACAAATTTTGGACAAACTCAAAACATTGCTGATGTATGCAATCAACAATGTTTCAATCAAATGTATTATTTACAACTAACTGAAACGATTGAAAACTAAACAAACAAACGGAAAAAATATGCAATACGGAAATATCACATATTACGAAACCGATAAAAATAAATGAAATAGATTTATAATAATTAATTGTATTATCAAAATCAATATAGAGGAGAAATGTATAATTTAATAAAAATATTTATTTATTTTACTTTTTGTACATAATGTTATTTGTACATTGATGGGCCTATTGCCAAATGGCAATTTCTTCCAATCAACCAATAAAATAAAAGTTTTATTTATATAATTCAAGTTACAGAACATATTCAATAGAAAAAAGGATTAAAAATCTAAAGATATATGAAAATAGAAATAAACGTATTTGTTTATAAATTACCTTAAATTAAAACTATGACTCAATGGAAAAAAGGAAAAAAGAGAAAATAGAAAAAAGGAAAGGAGGAGAGATTAAGGAAAAGAAAGGAGATGTTTCTTTAGACGTGATTTAAACAGAAATAATGTAGTAACATCTTTGATGGTGGATGGGAGATGATTGCACAGTCGAGCCGCATGGACACTATATGAGTTAGAAAAGAAAGAGGAATTGTCGATGGTTATTAAGAGAGTGCCTTGAGAATTAGAACAAAGAGGTAAACCATGAACTGATAAGCGTTCAAATTTTTCACGCAGGTATATAAGAGCGTTAGGACTATGAAGTTCATTGAACAGAAGTGAGAGGGAGTGATAGTCTCTCCGCTGTCTAATTTTGAGCCATTTCAGTTGCCTACGATAATCAGAAATGTGGTCATATTTCCTAAGACCAAAAATGTACCTTATGCATGTATTCTGAAGTCGTTCAAGTTTGTCGAGTTGCTCACAGCTTAAATCAGTCATGGAAACATCAGCGTAATCTAGAATGGGTAGTAGTAATGCTTGTACAAGGGTGCATTTAGTATTAATGGGTAAAAAAATTTGCAACCTTCTAAGTGAGTGTAGACTGAAAAATATTTTGCGCCTTAATTCATTAGTATGAGCTCGCCAGCAGAGATGTTCATACATTGCTAGAAAAACGTGACGTGTTTGGCCTTGGTTGTTGTGACGTCCAGATTCGTGATAATGTTCTAAACAAATTTTAATGGTCAAGAACAAATATACATAAATTGCGACGTATTAAGGGCGTGGCCAATAGAAATACCGTTTTTGCGGGAATTCAACATTACAAATTTAAAAAAATAAATTATACTTTTAATTAGAAATATTTTTTTTATTGGACAGTATTTTATAGACCTTTATAACTTTAAAATGTATCAAGAAAATGATTTTTCCCTATTCTAAATGCAAAATTCAAACAATGTTTTAAGGTGGAGTTATTTTTTAGAGAGCTTGTAGGAGAGATCGGCGGGAACCAAACGAGGCGCTCCGGTAACAAGTGACTAGTAAGAAGTAAGAACTACCGACCAGCTACGACGATTCCCAACATATCGGATGTCAACAGACGCATATTATCTGAGGAGATTAACATAATAGATATACACCGGCTGGCATTCCTGCTTCATGAACCCTTTGTTGAACCCAGCGCGGCAGACCTGCTCTCCTCACATTACGCTCATACTCCCGATAAATTGGGACGGTCAAAATCCCGATTAGATACTGTGTTTCACTGCGACCAAACATATAAACAAACATATATAGTATACTCAGAACTAATAACAGATTTCCACCAAGTGTAAAAAATTTGGCAAAAAAATATATTTAGATTTATTTTAACAGAGAGGGAAAACGTTTTTGAGAAGGGAATATGGAAGTATTGGCATTTACAGGGCTTATGACCTGTCATTGGCTGGTTTAAGTGGCCACTTTACACACGGTGTAACATTCACCATTCTGCCCATGTTTGAACATCCACATTTCCTCAACTCTTCGATCTGTTGACTTTTGTGGGTGAGATACATCCGGCTGAACCAAATCACCGACTAGACAACGCCTGAAAACAATTTCCCAATTTTTATACTTCTTCTTTTACCAGGTAGTAATTCAACAATGTTTGAGTTTGTCCAAATGCTTGCAGACTGGCTGGATTTCTTCCCTAGGGAGTTGTTCATAGTTAAATTTATTTCAACAGAAAAGGTGGTCACTTAAACCAGCCAATGACAGGTCATAAGCCCTGTCACTGCCTTAGCTTCCATATTTCCTTCTCAAAAACGTTTTCTTTCTCTGTTGAAATAGATTGAAATATGAACAACTCCCTAGGGAGAAAATCCAGCCAGTCTGAAAGCATTTGGACATATTTAAACATTGTTGAAGAAAATATATTACTTATTAAATAAATACATTTAAGTTTATACATATAAAAATGTTTTTTTCATGTAGTCGTAAATATTTTTTATTAATCAAAGAATTTTATTTTTTTAAGAACTAAGTTATTGTACATTGAGTGGGACAAGAATGCTTGAAGAGAGAATAAGGAGGGGAAGAAAGATATACATATTTATTATTATAATGTCTACGAAGGTAGTTTTAAATCTGACTTTAAGAGAGATTTAAGTTTGTAAGTGAAAAATCTTGATGGAAGTTCATTGTAATTTATTATATAAATAAAACACGAGTGATACTTTAATCCACAAATTTGGAATATCCAGTGATCGGTTTCATCGCTTTCGCGACATCTTCGAGACTGGTATCTTTATTAAAAAGTTAAATATATTTATACAGAACAGAGGTAAGGATACATAAGCGAAAGCGATGAAACCGGTCACTGGATATTCCAAGTTTGTAGATTAAAGTATCACTCGTGTTTTATTTATATAATAAATTTAAGAGAGATTTTTGTGTTATCTGTCTTTAAATTTTTATTTAAATTACATTCATTTAACAAAAATAATATTTAATCTCCATTTGCCATGCGCAATAAGCCCGCCAACGTACAAATAACATTATGTAAAAAAGTTAAATAAGTAAATAAAATAAAAAACAAAAATATACATGTAATATGTATGTCCCCGTGTCAAGGATTCCTCATTCCCGGTTATTCGATACGGTCTCAATTTTATAGTCAGTCACCCTGCTGAAAGATTATTCGGTAATTAGGTATGCATTGAATCAGTCGGTCACCGGTATTTGGGTATAAGCCTAAACGATTGTTATTACCAGCCTTTACAAAGGCCTGGATCAGGCTTGGATGTTTTTTAAACTTCTTTATTACAAAGTTCATTGTTTAAGATTTATGTGGCTCCAAGAGTGTTTAATGTTCTGAACGAACAAATTAAATTCTCCGAAACAAAGAGCATCTTCAGGAGAAGTATTTGAAATTAAATTTCGTGGAGAGAAAGAAACCATTGCAGAAGACTGCGACATATTGCATATATTTATTCATCGTTAATCATAATATAGCGTACGAATACTGTAGTGTTGCGTGGTGTCCTATTACAAACGATATGTTCATCGGTACATATCGAAGCGGTATAAAGTAAAATTGGCATTTATGTATGAAAATGTGTACCCTGTAATTGAACCTGTTTAGGTAAAAATATGTATTTACAAATTAAATTTTTCAAACAAAAAACTGAATTTTAGTTTGTGGATAAAATTGAAGATAAAAGTTAATTTTCCATTTAAATGCCGGCCCTGACGGTAACATGAAATTAATATTTAAGTAATCTTATATATTTTTATTCTAAAAACAAATGATTGCGTATGTCATGTACGAGCCCATTTTACACGTATCGCGCCAATCCACGCGGTCCGGTAAAATTAGGGGGGGAAGAAACGTATTTGTTATTTTCTTTTTTGGTATTATTTATTTTATTTCTACCTGCAGGTGAACATTTACTTTAAAAAAATCGAGTGAAGATTAGTTAGTCTCATTGTGTACTGGTTCGTGTTTTTACCTGCCGATTAATAAATGACATTATTAAAAAATATATTATTAATAAATCCACCCGATGTTCTTTATGGTGGCGGTTTTTGTTAATTAATCGACTAAATTAGTGGATAGTAATTTGAGTTCTATTCTCTTCTTTATTTACATTTAAGTCAAGATTGAAATGTCAGTATCTGAATATTTAAATTGTTCCTTTATCCTTCTTTTTTCCTTCCCATCCCCTCTCTTTTCTTCATAGTAAAGTGTTATTTTTTTATATTTTTTTATTTTGCCAAGCTTTGTTTTTAATTTTTTAAATTAGTATTTGTAATTTTCTCAAAATGAACGGTTTGGGTAGGTAGGAAGAAATTGCCTTAAGGCAATATGCCCGCCCTTAAAAAAGTGTTAAGTTAAGTGTTAAGTAAAGTGTTAAATAAATAAATAAGTAAGTCTGGCTCATTTTTGTTCATTAAAATTCGTTTTCTTAAGCTTAGAACAAAATTGTCTAACGGCTTAAATTATTTCGTATAGTACCGTCTCTCTCAGTCTTACGGAAACAATAATGTGTTATACAAACAAAAATGATCTCGCTTTTCGATACCTGAAACTTACTCACAAAGCTTGTGTCACTGGGAAAATAATTGAATTTTTGTTTAATGTTATTAAATATTTGTATATAACCACTAACCGACGTTTCAATGTCTCCCAGTTTTGAGACGTTTCCGTCTCTTGGTCAAGACACCAATTAAACTAACATACAAAACCCACATCTTAGTTTATTTGGTGGCCTGACGAAGAGGCGGGTACGTCTCGAAACTGGTAGGCATAGAAATGTCGGCCAGTAGTTACATACAAGTATTCAAAAATATATACAGAAATGTTTGACAAAAGAGTTGATGCCTTAAATATTATTATAATAATATGTTTTTGTTGTGAATAGTTTAATATAATTATGAGCATATTCAGTATGTCTTTTTCACAATTCTATTTTATTAATCATCGCGTAAGGGTTAATTAAAATAAGCTATCCATTGGCTTATGGCGGAACGGGGACCGAACCTTGGACCCCCGATTTATGAGTCCTCTTCACTAGCCACGGAAACCATCCGTACACAGTTTAATTTAGTTCCAAAAAAAAAATTTTATCCCAAGAATAAAACGATCTTAACTTTTAATGAGTCGGCTTTATTTCTTCGTTGCTTTGTGTAGTTGTTTGAAAATATGCAACTAGTGCATACAAGTATTTATATCGTGAGAATCAGTGACAGTTTGATTTTGTGACTGACATATATTGGAATGCGTCCAATATTTGTTTTGTCATAAAAATGCTGTATTCAGTATTTATTACAATTCGAAGGAACACGAATGTTCCAATTGGACAATCAATAGAAGTAAACTAAGTACATTTTATTGCGTTTATTAATTTATCAAAATATAATTCCTAATCGGCAAATAATTAGATTAATTCCCTTACCTCTCCTCTTCTTTTCTCTTCATATGTAACCTTTTTTCAATTGTTGTTAGAATATAAGAATAACAACGTCATTATTAAGGTTAGTTTGATAATATCCTGACAAAACAAAACGTGTCACATTACCACTGAATGAACAATGCTGAATTTAATGAAGTGAAATTTTATTTTGGGTATCTAACATAACATTTTTATTAATTATATTTGCAACAGAATCTTTCCCTTTAAGAATTTCTCAATTTTTTATTTAAAAAAATATATAGAAGGGTCGGTTTTTCAAAAAATATATATGTACAGATCGCACATTCCATAAACAAATCGTAACTCAAAACAGCAGAATTTTCAAAATTGGCAAAAATCGAAAAATACGCATTGTCTTAAAACCGTATTTTAAAAAAATATATTTTATTTTTCTTTTCAATATCTGAATCAATACCGATGTGTTATATGAGTTTAGATTTTTCTTAAAAAATACTATTAATTTTTTAATGAAAATAAATAAAAATTGGAAAAAAGACAAAGACACTTAGTGGCTAAATTGTAACGCTAGATGATGCCAATTTTTTGCATAACATAAGAATTTAAAAAAAAAAACATGTCGCTGCTTAAATTGAAAAGGGCCACAAATTGAAATTTGACCTTTTTCAGCAGACCCAGTCAAAGTTTTTAACATGAATAAGCTTTTATTTTTTTAATGTTTTTAATATCATAAGATGCGTTTTTAATAGTTGTATCTATCTCATTATAGAGTTTTGAGTTAAATATCACCTAAAGAGCGGTGGCTGTGATAGCAGGCTTCGCTCTGAAGTTAGCCAACAGAACACAAAGATCAAAAGGGCTGTTGCGGGATTTGGGTCATTTATAATGCAAAATCCATGGGAGTATTTTTTTTATAAAAAAATGTGACAGATTAAAATCTCATTTTTGCAATAAAGTGAAATTTCGGGGTTTTTGATTTGTGGCCCTTTTGTTTTTAAGCAGCGATGTGTGTACCTGTATTAATTTGACTTAAAATCATGTTTTTTTAATAATAACATTTTTTATCGTGGCCCGTCAATGTGCAAATGTATTGCACAAAAGTAAAAATAAATCAGTCGGCCTGCAGTGTGGTCGTTGACGCATTAGCTTACCATGCAAGAGGTCTCGGATTCGATTCCCGACATGGTTGACATGAAATATTTATATAAAAAGGTGTTTTCACACTATAATTCTCTCCGATTCCGATTCCGCGTTTACATTCTTTATTCAACAAACTCACTTGTGATATGGACATTTTTATTGCAACAAATACTCATTTTAAAAAGTTTTCAATATATTTTTTAAAGCCAATTATTAAAGTCAATATTAAACTTTCTTTTTCAAGCAATATTTTTTTCTGTTTTTGATGTGTATTATTGTATATTATACTCTATCTAAAATTATTTATTCGAATATTTTTAATTATGAGTACCTACCTTGTATTTTATTTTCTTATACATAAAAAGAAATTAAATTTTGATCATTCATCTTTTTTATACATTTTTTCGTACGATTTTTTAATAATTTGTATTTAAAATTATAAAATCACGATTTGCCATTTTAACTTTTCTTATTTACTTTACACATCTGCTATTTTATTTTAAACATTCTTTTATACCTAACATTTAATGTTACATTACCATATTTTTCGCTGTTTTTATTACGCGAAGTTTTACTTTTAATTTTGCTTGCAGTATTTTTTTTGGTTTTTAGATGTCTTTCAAAAAAATAATGTTTTGTTATTTATTTTAAAAAATATAGCCATGTTTGTTCTTACCTGTATTATGTTTGTAAATGCCCCTTGAGCTTATTGTAAAATTAAATATATTTAAAAAAAATCAAATCAAATGTTTCATAATCCTCGGACTAGCACCTAAAGCTTAAAACTAATCATCTTTCTTTCGGGTAAAAAAAGGATCAAGATTCGCTGCGATCGGTGAAACTATGCTGCGTCCTATAAACCATTAGGTGTGGAACGGGAATGATGATGATGAAAAATAAATCAATTACATTAACTTTTTGGTTATGGCGCTTCGCCAATGCTACTAAATGTGCATTTTTATTTAGGAGATAATTGTGTATTTAAATTATTTAGTTAGTCATTAAAAGTGAAATGATTACGCAATAAAATAGGCGGGTATATTTTATACGGTTAACGATATGACGGGGGGGATAATGAATCAAACCAAAGGCTATTGACATGTACGTACTGACAATCTGTGCTTATATAATAATATTAACCATAACTATTACAACAACAGCACACTGCGTGTACACTCTCGACTGAGAAATTATTCTTAACGGCCAGAAGCACAGACTAACTCTTAACAGACGGGTGTATCCAAAAACATTTTTTTAAACCAAGTTAGAAAGAGATTCTCTCGCATATATACAATTTTGTTAACTCTTTTTTATTTTTATTTTATTTATTTTTATTTGGGAAAAAAACAACTGTTTTTACATATATTTTATACAGAAAATAAATATACATATGAACAAAAATTGTGAAAACAGTAAATAAAATTTTTTCACAGTGGTGTAAGCTATTGATTAAATACATTATCGGTATTAAAAAACAAGCAATTAACAATTGTAAGGCACTTAGAAGTTGCAAATAAAATTAAAATACATAAATTTATATACAGTTATAGAAATAAAGTTAATAGAAACAATATAAATTTTAATTTAAAGAATAAGAAAAGAAAAAAGTTGTATAAAAATAATGTACAAGGTACAAAAGTAAAATAATGAACATACAAATACATACATAATTACTGACATCATAAAACTAAGTGAGTGTACTGTCTATGAGGAATATTCCATATTTCATAAAGGAGAGATGAAAAATGTCTGCGTGACCGGAGAGAACAGTATTATAATAATGACATGCTTCAAAGAAAAAGTCGTTTTTCTTTGAGTAAATCCTAGGTACTGGCAAATTAAATGTAGTATGGAGTCTTGTTCTGTTGGGTACAAGGTATTCTAATGAATTTGTAAGTAAAGGGTAGTCTACGACGTTGTTTACAAGTTTAAACAGAAATATTTGATCTGCAATCACTATTTTATACTCCAGAGTTTGAAATGAATTAGGTGTTCAGTAATATTTATATTTTATTATATTATGTCATTTCTTCAGTATCCTTTCTTGGTTGTTTATATAAATTTTATATTGGGAATTCCATATAATTGAAACATATTTAAATTGACTTCTCACATATGTTTTATAAAGAAATATAAATATTTTAATGTTTTTGAAGTCATTAGACTTTCGCATTAAAAAACCTAGCATTTTGTATGCCTTATTAATAATTCTATTAATGTAAATATCGAACACAAGTTTGGAATCTAAAACTATTCCTAAGTCTCTGATAACGTTCTTTCTTGGATTTTTTTTCTAAAATATAATGTATCATTAGATTCAAAGTGGATTTTTTTAATCAGCTGTAGTATTGTTAGTATATATTTACTTATTTTTTATGTTATAGCTGTAAAACTCTGGAATAAATAAAATAAACTCTAATGTGAAAAACCGCACCCCCGTTAAGAGAGCAAAACGCGTTTAGACCAGTTGTACAGAACATTTACCTTTTTAAAGTAAACAAATTATATTGTATTTTTAGCCAAGTACGCGACCGCATTATAGAGATGCCATTTCGCATAGAACGAAAGCGTTGCAAAATTTTGGTTAATTTTTGGTTGTTCAAACAAATCTAACACATACGGTATCACCCAAAAAAGAAACATATTGATAACAGTGACCGCGAAAACCTTCGCACCTATTTATGGTGGTTATTGTAAATAAAAGTATTTTTCTGTATTTTGCGGAATGACAACAACCGTTTTTTTTACAAATTAATTAAGCGCCAAGTCTCTTTTATAGAGGCGATAAAACGAAAGAAAATTACGACAAATTGCGGGAAAAAATTCTTGCAGGGAATCAAAGCCGCGATGACTGTTTCACAGTTGGTCGTATAAGAAACTTCTCCACGACGCCAGAAATGTTTTGATCATTTTTTATTTTTTTTTTTAAATGCCGTAGACGCCTTTACGCTTTATGGACTGGAATAAAAACAAAACATAAAAGTAGTATTACAATATTTAACTTTAATTTTAAATTTACGTATTTTTTTTTCCGGTCCGGAAAGTGTGAAGGCGTCTACGGCATCCGATCTTTCATCCCGCGTTCGGTACACACGGATGCTATAACATGGAACATGCGAATATCTGAATTATTGCGGCGGAGACGAGCACCTGCCCCTTAACACGCAAAGCTCCGGGACGTTTGTTCCGACTCGAGCGCGTTGTTTTGTCTTGCCGTGCTATGGACAAACACACTTATGTATTATGTTGATTCTACAATTTTCATTGACTTGTGGAGTTATTTATTCCGTACCGACATACTACAGAAAAAATCATGTAATATGCATCTTTATTAACCCGTGTACTATGATGTCACGTAAGTCTACATAAATTACAAGACTTTATGATTGGGCGTTAACAAACGATGTGTCCGTTTTAAAAACGCTTTACTGCTTACTAGTTTGACCCCTTCTTTAATGTACTTCTCTAATTTGCTCTCCATTCTATAGGAATCATATTGACCATATCGAGCCTGTCCATCTCTGTTTTCTAAGTGACATGGTTGCTGGAATTGCAAAGAAGTAATTATTCCTGTTATTAAATAGAGCAATTTCTCAAGCTGTCTTTTGGACGATCGTAGAATGGAGATGAACCTTATACGAGTAGGTTTGTGTTTTTTAAATACTTAAATAAATATTCTAAAAGTTATGTCCCATCTTTGTTGCAATCGATTTCTTTTCATGTTCCCAATCTGGAACATTTTTACAGCACTACTTATTAATCGGTTGTAAGATGGTAAATGGCACTATCTGTATTTTTCTCCATTTTGTAGTTTTCAAAAGTTTCAATTAATATTTCAGTAAATACACAAAGAAAAAAAAAGTTAAACAGCATCATTTAGAATGGTAATTAATTATTGAAAAGAAACACTAAAAAAAATTAGTTTGTGGATTAAAGTCTTGAAATTGAGTAATATTTCAGCTCTCGTGAACATTTAAAAAAATTAAAGATGGTCCATTCTGCCATCTGACTACCAAAACACCTACTCATTTTTTTTTTAAATCATAAAAAAGAACTTTTTGTTTCTTAAAAAAATTTTTTTTTTCGTTAATCAAAAATCTAAACTTATAATGTATTACAATAAATTTATCAAAATTAAAACATATTGGTGATATGAAAGCACTTTTTTTACATTTTTTTATTTAAAAAACATTTAATTTAATTAAACTGGGCTATCTTTATAAAAAAACATTTTTATAAAATGAGTGTTTTTTTATATCATGGATAAAAAATCCTTTGGATTTACAGCTGTTTTTACATAAAACATATGATGTTGGATAATAAGTTATTTAGATGTGAACAAATGTATCTCCACTTTAAGCATTAAAAAAGTCAAAATACTTAAGAAAATATATTATGGTATTAAGACATATTTAAATTAATATTTTTAGAAAACAAATTTCCTTTAAAGCCTCTCATTAAGAAATTCCCAATACTTAAAGTAAAAAAAATAATCACTTATTTGTTTCTTCTGAAAAGTTGGATTTTTGGAAAAACCGTAGTTAAGAGATGTTTTTGTTTTTTGCACCCATCAATATTCGCATTGCAAATCCTTTTAAACAGTCTTTCGCTGTCCATTTCAATATGACGGCAGTTTTAAACATTATGCATTTTTATTGCTATAAAAAAATAAACTATATTAAATTAAAACTCTCACATCTATCACAGAGTATAATATAATGCTTTACAACTAGTTCGATACATGATACTGAATTTAATAATCAATTACTAATAAAAAGCAGTTTAAAATATTCATTGATCGTTCGGTCATAATATTACTCATCTATCTCAAAAGTTGCCTAACCTGATTATTACGCTCGCTTCCCCGATCAATCTTTATCATGGCAACTTTTACAGCCGATTAAATTGATAAGAGCTAGTGTAATAATTAAAAATATAATAATGGTTTCAGTCTCGTTAGCAATCGGTCACACCTTGTTCGCTGCAATACTATGTATTTACCGCGTGTAATGTGACGATAAATTGTTTGAGCTTTTTAAATGGCAGGTCCGTCGATAAAGTAATAAGAGCGTAGGATTATAGCAGATAGGATCTGAAATAAAAATTAACAGTTGTTTTAAATTTATACGTGCTGAGATAAACTATAATTTTGAGGATCAATTAACTCTTTTCGTTCAGCCAAACAATTTGATTGACTAGTAATAAGAATTGAAATATGTTAACAGCGCTAACGTTAAATTTCAAAATATACGTTTATGGGTAAATATAATATCGACAAAAATGTTCTTAAGAAGGAAAAAACAAATCTAAAATGTCGGGCAGCTCCTTGTAAACACTTTGACCACCGGCCGAACACCGAAGAATTTACCCTGTGCCCGGCCCATTTTTGTGAAATTTCATGTTTTGTGGAGGGTTTCTTAAACGTGTCATAATTATGAAAATACTTAGTTAAATATGTTGTAACTTCTAATGTTTATTTAAAACAATTTAGTAAGTCATTTTTGTATGATAGTTTTGCCAACATTGGCCTTTATGGGGAGTCATATTGCAATGTTCGCACATATACCTACAGGGTCTTACTCCTTTTTTTGTGCTTTGTATCCCGGAGCCGTGTAAACACGTGATTATAATAACCACGCGTTGTGTCCCGGTCCCGTGTTTTCACGTAGTTTACCAGCAGCAAAAAAATACTAATAAACGTCACTGGATGTCAATAAAATGCACTTTTTCGAACAGCTGGTAAACCACGTGAAAACACGGGACCGGGACACAACGCGTGGTTATATAATCACGTGTTTACACGGCTCCGGGATACAAAGTGTTAAAAAAACACTGGTAGCGTTTTCTTTCTTTACATTTTGTAAGCTTGTATTATAAATATTAAGTTGTTTAATGTGACCTTTAATATGAACTCCGCCATTGCCGGTCCAAAAGGAGGAAGATTTACAGATGAGGTCAGCTGTCTGCCTAAGGTGAAAAAAATAATGTTCAAAGCCCGAAAAACCCAGCCTTGAAACACGGTTTATCCCTAAAACTGACAAAAGAGCAGATTCGAAAAGAGTGGGGAACATAGTGGCGGGTGTGATACCAGCTCGCGGCAGACCCCCTGGAAGACCACCAAAAAGGTGGTTGGACAGTTGGACGTCCGCATCCCAAGAAAAGGCTCCGAGCAATAACAAGACGCAGTCCTATAGAAAGCAGAAGAAGAAATTTAGTAAAATAAATCTGAAGTTAATAATCAGTATTGTAAATGAGCAACAATAGTGCAATAGAACCAAATCGACTGTTTTTGTTTACACATTATATTATAAGCAGAATAATTATACGTACTTAGCTCGTAACTAAATAACATAAATTATTTACAATATTATATCATAAGCATGTTTAAAGTGACGTTACAAAGAACAACATTTCTAAGAATGCGCCGGCACTGCACGGATAACGTATATTATCTTCTCCCTCTAACGCATGATTTACTTCTATAAAGCAGTCTATCTCGCTCAATCCAAGGTTTTACCAGATCTAGTATTTTTCATACAAATTTGATAAGCGCAAGGGCGAGTTTTTGGTGCTAGTATTGAATAACATACACATATGTATAATGTTGCATCCCTTAAATGAATCCCTGTCTCATTGTATTACCAGCATATTTTTTTGCATGGTCTACGTGCAATATTTGTTCTTAAGGTTGCAATATTTTTGTGTCCTTGAAGCGTAAGATTGATCACCTTAACGTCTGTGTAACAGTAATAATCTAAATACTCTATATTTTGAGCATAAATACAATACCCTTTGCGTGGAGACATCCCGTATATCTAAGACAGCTTTTTCAACCTCTCTTACAGCATGAGCAATCTCTTTGTTCTAGGAAAGAGAAAACACTTTCAATACTCATTCATCGTTCTAGTTCTTTAGCCTCCTTTTTCACATAGATAGCTGTTTGATTGTGGAATAATCTACGCATTAATATCAGAGACACCCTTTCTTAGTTCACCCACAAATCACCATTGAAATGTCACTTCCTGAATATTTAAGTTTTTTTTTTCTCATCCGTCATCTCCTAGTTTCATAGTATAGTGTAGATATTTAGTAAATTTCTGTTTCTAAAAAAAAAAAATACATGCCAATGTTTTGCCATATGAAAAAAATATTATAATATACCTACAAAATGATTATATAAGACTGATTTTTTCAAATTGAACGGTTTTTTTTTGTTGGTAGAAAGAAATTTCCTAAAGACAATATGCCCACCATTATTCATATGTTTGTAAACTGTATATAAAGTGTTTAAATTAATTTATAAATAATATTAGAATGTTTGAGTTTTTCCAAATGTTTGTAAACAAAAGACTAAATTTCACCCCCTTCACTGAAATCAGCAAACGGAAGAAACGAAGAAATACGAATGTTCAAACATAGGCAAAATGATGAATGCTACACAGTGTGTAAAGTGGCCACTTAAACCGGCCAATGGCAGGTCATAAGCCCTGCAGATGCCGAGACTTCCATATTCCCTTTTCTAAGGTGTTCTCCATCCCTGTTGTAATTTGTTAATAAATAATAGATAGAGATATGTTATGGTATGGGAATTTAACCTTAAATCAATGTTAATCAAATGTAGTTCGCGTTAACTACTACATCACCAGATGGACTGAACAAATCAATCACGTGCTACGTATAATTAAACGAAAAAACATCAGAATCAATTTTAACAATGCAATGAGTTTAGTTTAAATTATGGCCGTATCGAATTCACGATATGGAATTTATTGAGACACGATTCTCAGATGGCTAGAATATCAATTAAACATTAATGACACAACGTTCCTCTTATTTTTATGTTTGAACAAATAAATTAAACAAAGCATGGATGTGTGGTTCGAATACAAATCAATAAATCAGCAAGCGAAGGTAATAAATTTATTAATTATGTACCTACATAGATAAAGAAAGGATAAAAGCAAAGAATTAAAAAAATCTTACTGGTTAACAAATTACAACAGGGACGAAGAACACTTAAGAGAAGTGAATGTGGAAGCCTAGGCATTTACATGGCTTCTTCAAGAGGCCACTTTACACACTGTGTACCATTTACCATTTTGCCTATGTTTACACATCCATATTTCTTCAATTCTTCCATTTGTTGATTTAAGTGAAGTTATGCATGTATTCTGAATTCGTTCAGGTTTATCGAGTTGCTCACAGCTTAAATCAGTCATGAAAACATCAGCGTAATCTAGAATGGGTAGTAGTAATGCTTGTACAAGGGTGCATTTAGTATTAATGGGAAAGAATTTTTGCAACCTTCTAAGTGAGTGTAGATTGAAAAATATTTTGCAGCTCAATTCATTAATACGAGCTCGCCAGTATAGATGTTCATTCATTAGTACTAATAGATTTTTTTACGGATTTCATGTACTAAATATATGCACCTTTGACATTAATAAGATTAAGTGAAGATGCGTCCAGCTTACTAAGCAATCGTTGACTACCCGCAAACATAATTTGTGTTTTAGATGGGTTTATAAGTTAACCATACTCTTTTGTCTGTGTTGACACACAATTTAGTGTATTAAACATCGATTCTATTGCTTTCCTGGTACTTTTAGGTCTGCAATGAAGATATAGTTGTTAATCATCTGCATAGAGATGATATGAACAGTTGAGACATTCTGCTATCGGATTGATAAACAGGGAAAATAGTAATGCTGATAAAACTCCACCTTGAGGTACTCCAGCGACAATATCAACCCATTCCGATTGATGATCTGGTGTCTTGATGCATTGTTGTCTAGCTCATAAATACGATCCGAACCAAAAAAATAAGAAACAGGAAAGGAGAAAACATTAAAGAAGAGAAAGGAGATGTTTTTTCCAGACGTGATTTAAACAGAGATACTGTAGTAACATCTTTGATAGTGGTTGTGAGATGATTCCACAGTGTCGCATAGACACTTTATGAGTTATAGAAGAAAGAAAAATTGTGGATGGATATTAAGAGGGTGCTTTGAGAATTAGAACAAAGAGGTAAACCATGAACTGATAAGCGTTGACACATTTCATTGGAGCGTTAGGACTATGAAGTACATTAAACAGAAGAGAGAGGGAGTGTTACTCTCTCCGCTGTCTAATCTAAAGCAGCTATATCCGTTTCACAAATAAACTATCTTGATTGGATAAACATTAGAATCTGTTTAACGTATACAGGCGCTGTGGCGCATTTGGTTAGGCGGCTAACTGTGAAACAGGTGCCGCAGGATCGACTTCCGCTAGTTGCAAGAAAGAAATCCAAGAAAGATTATTTCTCAATTGGTTTGAAATCGCGGTGTTTATTTAATAACCTCCTTTTTTAACCTCTCTTTCCTACCTTCTGACAAGTCTCTGAAATAGAAACTTATCGGGTTATTCCTTTAAAAAAAATATGTTTTTTGTAACAGTTAAAAACTACCGAGCACCTGCTTTTCCAAACTAAATTATATTCTTACTGTTCCGGAAGAACTTTCAACTAGGAAAAAGATGTTGATCCTTCACACGTGATATGAAAAATAAAGTTTTCATTCCAGAACTGTTCGGCATCATCATCATCAGTAGCACTACAGCCCGTTGTGGGCCCTGGCTTCCTCCAAAATCTGTTTCCATTCCTCCCTGCACTCTGCGGCTCTTCTCCAGTTCGTCGGGTCAATTGCTCCAATGTCACTTTCCACATTATCAAGCCTCCTTAGTTTTGGTCTGCCTCTGTTTAGTCTGCCTTCCAGAGTGGTATAAAGAATATTTTTTGAGATACGATTATCGTTCATTCTGTGCACATGCTCCAACGGTTGTAATCTTCAATGTATTGAACAATGTTGGGTTAACCATACAGTGCCTCTAATTCATGTAGCCGTTCGGCCTACCTGGTTATTATTTTTGATGAGGGATAGTATTATTATATAATGAATTATATTTGACTTTGCCTTGGTATTAATGGTTCCAATTCATGAAGGTACCGGACATGAGACAATTATTTTTAAAAACAGTCATTGACACATTTCTGGTCATACGGCTACAAGAGTAGATCTTAGCAATTCTGCATTCGCTCGTACGAGGTTTTCCTGTAATTTGAATGATTTAATTCCAAAAACTCGTACGACGTTTGCTCAGAGGATTTCTCCTTTGTGGTCCCAAAGGTGTTCAATATCCTGGATGAACATATTTAGTTCTCCAAAACAAAAGTTATTTTCAGGAGGAGTGTACACGTTTGGATTTTGTCTAGGAGAAGAGACTATTGCAAGAGACTGCTGCGAGATATTGCATCGATTTATATACCATTTAGCGTGTTGTCCAGGTGCCCTTTGAAATATATGTATGTTTTTTTAATAATATTAATTTTAATTTTTGCTAATATTTAATTATATACGTACTTCCACTTTCCATTATGTTGTATCCCAACTCAGAACAGGGCCCTTGGCCTCATATGATTTGGGATACGGTATTACTGTATTTTTTTTGTAAAATATACGTATTTTTCAAAATTAATAAATATTTAAAAAAAGCGTATTTTGATTTTTTCACACATAAAATGAATGATGGTCTAAAAATTTTCCGAACTCAATTTTTTTTCTTTTAAAAGAAATAACCCACTAACCCTCTTTTCAATAGGCCTGTCAGTAGGTGAAAAAAAGAGGATGTGGAGAAAGTTATGAAAAAGTTATTAATTGGCGGGAATCGAATCCGCGATGCCAGATTTACAGTTACCCGTCTAACTAACTACGCCACGACTCCTGTCGGAAGGCGCCTGAGTAAGAATTTTTATCTGAGAGTAGATATCGAGTCGAAGACGTTCGATCAGGATTCTGGTTCGAGACACAGACATTAAAATAGTTATGTTTTTGACATATATCAAATTGACCTCCCGTTTTAATATGTGACTTTAATTAACACTCGCATTCCACCTGTCTTTCCATTTTCTAAGTTCATCTTCCATCTTTATAGATTATCGAACAAAACTTTTAATAAATAAAAAAATATGTATAAGTCTAACATCGAATAATCCCTACCTAGCCAATATCATATTCACTTTCTAGTAAGTAAAGCATCCAATAACTATAAACACATTTGGGGTACGTATCAGATTTTGGTCGAAATGCGTGGCATAAGTATTCTTGAATAGCCACTATTTTAGTTCTATAAATGCACGTGTCAGTCACTTTCAGAAACTTCCCAAAAACTATATTTGTCATGAGTATCTGAAAATAGTTTTTCGTATAGTAAGTAATATCAAAGCTGCTTTAACCAATAAAGCAATAGAGATTTATTGCGGAGAAACTACATTTTTTACTTTTGCTTCTGCAAATTATTAATGCCATTTGGTTCGTACATGCGTGCGTCCCCCTTCACTGTCAATAACCGACTGAATCTGTTTTACACAAACACCTGCCACAGAACAGCGACTCTGTCTTACTTGTTATGAATTATATATTTGTGCTCTCTCTTATACAGATTGATTGCTGTATTAGTATATTGGCGTCACATTTGTTCTTCGCGTAGCAAATATATTTTGTATTAAAATCCAGCATAGTTATACAAATTTCACTTTCCAAATCCGTGTTAAAAAATCTATTTGAAGATCACAAAAATTCATTGAAATAAATACGAGAGATATTTTAGGAAGTGAATCATATGTAGACTAGTGTGACATCACAGCAACACAAGAGTTAGGAAAAAAAAATCCGTTCTTTTTTTAATTTGCAATTAATGTTTTAGAAAGTACTCAAAAATCAGGTTTTTGTGGAGTTCGTAATTTTATTTTTAAAAAGCACCACGATAAAAATTTAATCAAAACACAACGGCTAAATTCCTTATCGTAGGATAAAGATTTATTTAGTGACGAAAACGATATTTCCTTTGTTAAAGATTGATTGAATTTTTCAATAATAATAATACCTAACTATTGAAAGTTTTTATTTAACTGCGTACATATATTTTGAGGAAAAAAACGCATTCATCAAAATATAAAGAGATCTATTTTTGTAATTATTTACATAAGCATGCATATATATTCTTACCCGCATTAAAGATTCCAAAGCAGATTTTAATTAATATTATGAGGTTTCTAACCTCTAGCTTTAAACTATAAACCATCTCTCACGTATTAAGCTTTGGTTGTTTTCGTATATCTTCGTATGAGTATAAAAGCTGAGTTATTGACAAGATGTCTGATTCTTATTGAAACAGATTAATTGAAATTTGCAACCTGCAATTAAAATGCTTATTACGTGATTAATTTGTAAATACTTGAATAATGACAAAAGCATTTTTAAATATTTTTTTATCGAAAGCATACAAAAATTAACTTATAAATTATCAAGTCCTACTGAACTGCATAAAATGCAGTTCGTCAGCAGGTGCTTATACCTAAGTTCTAATAAACATACATAATCTTATTTCTTTAATTCTATAAACATATAAAAACTCATATTACAATGAAAAAAAAGAAAAATATGTAGGAACATCGAAAATAAAAAAATGTCAAAATAAAAAAGAAAAACACAAAAAAAGCTTAATATAAAAAACCACTTTCTAAAAGCAAGTTCTTATATGAAATTATGTTTATTTTTACTTTTAATCATCATCATCATCATTCCATGTCCGCTCCCTAGTTGGAGCATATGGTATTCACAAAGAGCCTCCATGCATCTTTATCGGCCGTCTTTGAAATGAAATCAAGCTCAAGAAATATCATCAAACAACATCAATATTGTAGTATCAATATATTGTAGTATCAATATATTACTACATTAGCTTTGAGGTAAAATATTTTCATAAAAACGTTGTTAAATAATTCGTCTTTGTATCACCTATCGATCTCACGAGATTAAACCTTAAAAAAATCATCAATGCACGTGAGTGTTAGATACCAATAGCACTTGTCCTATCAGCACGTTAGATTAATGTTTTCGAGCTAGTACTATGGCGGAGGTGAATATTGGAATTTACGTATTAGTGTAATTAGTGTCCTGACGGTACGTCTTGAAACCGGTTGACAGAGAAAAGTCGTTAAGGGTTTTTTTTATTGCATTTAATAAAAGCCTATATTAACACTTTAGTTTTGTAATTATTAATGGTTTGTAAGGTTGTGTTTGTATTATTTATGCTTATGATATATGCTAAGATTTTATCTTTTGAAATAATCATCGCATGAGAATGGTTGCTATTCCAGCTAGACACGTATCTTGGACTAGTGACTGATAGTTCACCGACGCTTAGTTCAGGGTTCAAAAGTCAGTTATTTTTCGTCATCGGCAGCTCCTAGAAACATAAATCATAATGTAATTATTAATTGTGAAAAATGATTCTCAGAATACGCAAATTGTGAGGAACGCAAACTAATAAATTGCATTTTAGCTGCATGGGGGTCTAGAGATTCTAAATTCCTTATTCAGAATCATATATACTCAAGTATTTATACTTATCCAACTTTTTTTTTCTCTCCATTTGCATTGTATCGCCGAGATGTTTCATGCTGAAGACGCTTTCTTTTTTAAATAAAGAATTACGGGAATTATAAAGATAATTGATTAACTTTAATCATGACAATGAATATACTTTATAGAAAAGCAAAGTAAAACGTGTTTTTAAAAATAAATTAAAAATCGTACATACTCGTTTATCGAAACCATCAAATTAACAGCTCTAATTTTTAAAGATGAAATGTGACAAAGTCACGTTTTATCAGAAGAGTATTTAAACTAATTTATTGAGGTTTGGGAGCAATAATCATCAAACCGATAAATTTTAACATTTTTTTTTTTTTAACATTTTTTTTTTGCACCACAACAGGCCAGGATGCCCAATTACAGTGGTGAATTATATTACAGAACAACCAGGCTTGAGAAAAAACACACTTTTAATTTTTGTGTTCTCACCGGGAATCGAATCCGGAACCTTCCGTGCGTGAGTCAAGCGTCTTGACCACTACACCACGGAGGCCACCCGTTTAATTAATTAACCCAAACCAAAACCAAATGACACCAATTATTGGATCTTCCATATCGCGTTATGAAAGAAAGACATTGATATTCTTTTAAAGCACTGTAAAAATCTTAAAATTATATGCATGTTTGAAAATTTTTATAATTTAAAAAAAAATGGAATTGAATGGGGTTTATAAGAACTATGCAAATTCCCTAAAAATGGTAAGAATATTCGCACCTTACTTTAACTAAAAACACCAAACTTTCGAGTTTTCAGTGTGAGTCCTTAAAGAGATTATTAGGTATAATATGGTTCGATTTCATTACGTTTATCGTAAAGAAAATACCATTTTATTTCTAATAAATAAAAATTTCTGCTCTACAAGATAATCTGGTTGCTTTTACGCTGCGTGTATTTTTTTATTTGATTACAAGCTTTCAAAATGGAATGTTAAGTATACGAAACGGACGTTTCATTCTGTTTGCGTTTAATCGAGGAAAAAAAGAAGATTACATCATTACCTAATTTTAATATTGTTGATTCCGCTTCGTGCTGCTGCGGATATCTTATTCATTCTTCTGAACATATCATGTTGTCTTGTCTCTTTTTTCGTCTGTATGATTACTGAATGGAGCTTCTGGCCACTATCTGTGGCCCTGTTATAGGTCCTGTCAAGTATACAGATCTGGTGGCTTCCAAAAATAATTTCAAGGCTTTTAAAAAGTTTTGTAAAATCATCAAAAAAAAACCCCACATAGTTAAAGCCTGTGCGTAGATATACTAGATCTAAAACACGTAATTCTATGGTGTAGATGCATTATATACAAAAAAAAATGTAAGTAAAAATTGAACATTACATTCAGGTTGTATTTTTAAAAAAAAAATAGATTATTAAAGTAAAGATTTGAATAGAAGAAATAGAAAAGTAAAAAATACAAGAAAAAAAAAATATCAAAATAAATTTGATTAATTAATTACGAAAAATTACAAGGGGAAATAAAAAATTTATCAGGAAAAGAAAACTTTGACATTTTTATTTTTGACCCAGTTTATAAATTAATTGTTAAAACATAAATTTTACTTATAAATAAACAAAGATAAAAAAGTATCAGAACTACAAACCTTTCGTCTGTCAGACGACGATTACGCGATATATCCCGATCTGATTACCGTGCGTCCGCAATCAATGCGTGTGGGTAACTAATTTCAATATTTACGAAGGTACTAGATATCGGCGGGGAGGTGGGCGAAGGGAACTTTTAAAAACAGCGAAAGCAAGGGGTGCCAATAGCCTTTAGACCAATAGTTAGTGATCTAGGATTATTTCTTTAAAGACTGTAGTAAATAATCCATTTGCGCGCGGTGATGTAACATCGTGTTACCACTAGTAAAAGACGGAATATTCTAAAGGTTAGACATTTGAAAAAAAATAAAAAACATGGAGAAATACTATTTAATAATTTTTTTTCATTATCATATAATTTAGCCCTGTTATAGCAAAATAAATTAAAAATCACAAACATGTCGCTCATGTTGCGCGCGTGCGTCCCCCATCTCTGTCATTAACCAACTGAAGATTGAATCTGTTTTAGACTACACCCGCCGCAAAACAGATTCTGTTTTTCTTGTTATGACTTCTATCTTCGTGCTCTCTTTTGTATAAGGTATCTGCATAGATGTGTTGCTGAATTAGCGGACACTCATTCTTCGCGTAGCAAGGATACATATTTTTTGTATTAACATTTAGCATAGTTATACAAATCTGACTTTTTAAATTGGGTGTGAAAGTATCAATTTGAAGATTACAAAAAATACAAATTTATCATTTTTAAAAAAATAAAAGAGATAAATCAAGTATTGTGTCCTATGTCGACTAGCGTGACATCACAACCCCAAAAGAGTTGAATAAGAACGCCCTTCTCGAAAACCGCAATGAAAGTGTCATTATACGACGTTTACCCTAAATATGGCTGTAAACATAATTTGTGTCATTTTTTTTTAAATTAAAAGAACAAGAGAAAAAAATTACAAAAAATTAGTCAATAATGTATTCTGAAAAAAAACGGTCACAACTCATGTTAACGTCCGATAAAATTTACTTGTGCTTGTATTTTCTATTTGAATAAAAATGCATTGCAGCAAAGCGTTTAAATGTTATGCAATAATTAAAATAAAGTGTCGACGCCTACCACTAAACTCTGACAATTAACTATAATTCTATTTTCAAAACAATGATAATTCCACGATTTGCATACTTAATGGCCAGCAATGGATATTAACGACCTCTATTACCGCCACTTAGCTGCTCTCGTATTGGCTGAATATTCTAACGAGCGCTCTCATTGGACTGTGGTCAGTGTTTGCTGACCGCGATGCGTGACAATCATAAATGCAATTAATCGGACCATTCCGTATCAAAACAATGAACGACACGCGCGCCGCAGGATGAAGGACTTACTTTATTATGATTTTGTATTGTATAACATTACAAAAAGGCCATTTAGACGTAGAAAAAACAATATTTAACAAATAAAAATAATTATCATAAATTATACAATTATTATATATTAATTGTAAATTAAAACAAAAAAAACAATAGGTATCTATAGATAATGATTATGATAAAATTATAAATAAAATTATAAATAAACTTATCAATGAAACTTCTTGGTTTAGTTTTATTTTTTATTATTTTGACCAACGAGCACTTTTGCCTAAGTAGACATCTTCAAGACTGGTGAACTGTTTACAACATCTACAATTTTTATACTATTCCATATTTTGGAGATAAGATCAAATAATTATTTTAACAGGGGACAGAAAACATAAATATTTGCAACTAGTTTGCTAAACAGTTCATTTTTGGGAGTTTTTGGACCGAAATTGGGATTAAGCTTTTATTATTTAAAAGATGGGAAAAAAACAGAAAAAAACACATTGCAAAATACAACAGAGTGAGAAATACACATTTTAACAGATAAAGTTAGCACAATACTTTGATTTTTTTGACAGGGAAGTTTACATACCTAGAATGACGAAATATTTTAAGATACATAATTAGATAAAACATTTGTTTATTGAATGAAGTTATTCATTATGATAGTTACTTTTATGTTTTTTTAAATAATATTTTCGTAGTAAATATTTAAATCAAACGGAGCGTAGTTATATACTAAATTAATGGTTTAAAGAAAAGGAGAGTTTAATAATTCCAATTGCTGGTTAATTATTACTGCATTAAGTTTAATTCTATTCATTTCTAATGATTCTAATTTATCTAAGTTTTCCCTTTGTTTTCAAAATGTAGTAATTAAATATTTTTTTCGCTATCAAAAGAATGATAAGCAGATAAGTTTATTTATAATTTTATTCATAATTTTATCATAATCATTAACTATGGAGTTTTATCAAGAAATATCAACAAAAAATATCATTATCTATAGATATAATGTTTTGACTGCTTGTGTTTTTTTTTGTTTTTATCTTATAAAATGATTTTTTTTTACTATTGAATTTTTTTTTTTTTTGGTCAGGCTGTAATAAATTGGTAGTGGCAACAAGTTCGCCATTTAACCATGTATACCTTTTTTTCATTTTATATTTATGACATTATAATATTATGGTTAGTAAAATTTTTATATTATTATTTTTATTATTATTATTGTTTTGTCTCAGGACGTAACCATTATCCTCTTGTACACAATTTGTAGGACAAAAAATTGTCACAAGATATTGCCACCGAGGCAGATGGGCAATCTATCTCCGCGGATCAATGATTACTCAAACTACTTCGCGCAGCCACATAGTTCTTGTGGGAACACGTATGGATATGACGTTTTGATAATAGTGATGTGCTAGACGTGAACGTGTCGCTCCCAAAAAAAAACCTTTTTACTGTTTAGCTCGTTTTTTAACAGTTCCAATACATCTAGAATAAAACAAATAATATTTTTTTGGGAATTCGCTTGTAAAAAAAGCCGTTGTGTATTCATTTTCAGAACGCTCAAGGGTTAGAAAGTAAGTTTTTAAAAATATATTGCCGGTCTTCCAACTATTACCATTAAAAAATACGACGATCTGTTAGTTTATGACGACGAAGTATAATTATTGTATTCACAAACCCAAAATCCTTCTACAAAATCAAAACAATAAGCAAACCAAACTGACCATAAATAAAGAAAGTTATTTTTTTAATCATTGAGAACTAATTTCAAATTAATGATGTAATCACTTATATTTACAGATAAGTTATTAATTTGAAAATACTTGGTACACTTCCACTTATTTATTTGACCAATTAGCGCTTTCACCCTCTAATGAGCATCTTTGCAAGTGTACCAAGAATTTTTAAATTAATAACTTATATGTAAATATAAGTTTATACATCATTACAATGGAATTCCATCAAGAATTGTCAAAAAATAATTTGAATAAAATAATTTCAAATTGATGATTTTTGACATCTCACCTTACCGCCTACTCATTTTCAAATAATTTTGCTCATTTTTGATATGTCATGTATTTGTTCAATTGAACTTTATTTATCTGGGAAGATAATTAGTATTTAATTTTACTTTTTAGCTCTTCTGTGTAGAAAAAAATATCAATGGGTCGCTCTGTTGGGACGTAAAAAAAAACACAAATAATCAGACACACTTTTGCATTTATAATATTAAAATGAATATTATTTTTTAACACTATGCGTAATCTGCATAGTTAAATTTAACGTAATTATCTCTTTTACGGAGAAAAATACTCGTGTTTAGATACAGAGTTTATTTTACAGTTTTTTTTATTATTTTTTTATTTATTCATTTATTTAATGCACAAAATACACAACTTTACATAGACACAATTTTATGTTTTTTTATGTCCCGACTTGTTAGAAAATTCCGTGTTAAGATAGATAGATAGATAAATCAAAAATATTTATTTCCATATCAAAACAATATACAAGTAATCAAAACAAAATGCAAAATAATAAAAACAATGCCCAAAATAATAATAGAAAAATATAAATAATAAAAATTTATATTTGTCGAAAAATGGAATGTAGTAAAAATATATACTAATACGTATGACAGTGATGATATACACATATACGTATATGGATAATAATGAAAACAGCAGCGATGTTATGTATTTATTCCCGAAGCAATCTCATACAGTGGTCTCTACCCCTCGATACAATCCAATTATGGATCTTCATCTTAAATATAGATGTTGTTTTGGAGAACTTAATATGTTCATCCAAGACGTTGAACACTCTTGGAACTACATATGAAAAGCGTCTCCGAGCAAACATCGTACGCGTTCTCGGAATTAAGAAGTTTAGGTTCCGCGAAAACCTCGTACGGGCATTCTGTTGGCAGTTGGGACCTCCTTCCGTAGTCGCCTGACCAGAAAATTGTCAATACATTCTTGATATAGATTTGACGAATATCAAGATCTTTTAACAATTGAAATAATGGTTCAGATGGGTAGGTCGGAGGGTACCGAAGCATAACTCTAAGAGGGGGTTCATGACAATTGTATTATTTTTGTTCTATTTATAATTTTAAAACATTAAAAAATAAACAGGTTTGTACTTAATAACAATAATTGATTAAAACAGCGTAAAAGATAGGATAACGTGTGTTTCATGTGATTGTTTGGTTTAGTTTTAAATAGTTTTTCAGGATTTTTATCTGAGAGTATAGATCTATCAATCGAAGAACACAAAACTGTATTTTAGGGTACTATTTTCAAACCCGGCAAAATCAATTTTTCTTTGTTTTGAGCAAATCACAAAAAAACTGATACAATTCTTAACTTCAACTTTTTTTTAAACTTCAATTTTTATTGTAATCAGTAATTATTTTATACGTAAACAAGGATGACATAAGCATGATTATGTCAAAAAACAGAAGTGGAATAATACATTTAATTTTATACATTCCTACTGTGCAATACTCCAGTAGAGGTTGCCATGTTTGCAACAAACCCGATATTTTAAAAGTCAAGTTCTTACAAATAAAGCCATATTTTTAACTGACAATGTCATAATCATTGTTAACAATTTTATTCTGAATAAGTTTCAATAAATATCTAATTGTTTTTTGGATTTTGGATTATGGATTTTGCCGGGTTTGCAAGTAGTACCCTCATTTGTCAGTCTACGCGTAAATGGGAGAAAATAATTGAACTTAATTAAATCAATTGAAACAATGTAACGTGTTGCTAACTCCCCGTGCATGTAATATATGTAAATTATATAAAAACGATAATCCCATATAAAATGCAAATTACCATAGTTTCATTGGCTCGTAAAACAGGAGACCTGCATGGGTGGGCACCAATAGGATTATAATATAACATTTTACGTTTGAAATAAACCTATTGTAGAAGTTGATTTAATTATGAATAGAATTGTGTTGGGCGGCATTTTTCTCGAGTTAATTTTCTTTCTCACATTAGTTCAATTTTTATGCTTTGAAGCGAATGCAAAAAGTTGATGAACTGTAAGTACAGTAAACTTGATATGAATCGTGTGTATCAGACAAAAAGTAATTTATTTTAATTATTTATTTTTTAAGTTTTATTTATTTTAACAAATAAGTAACAAACATAATTGTATTTTGGTTTCTGCAAAGCCGAATCTTGTCTGCGGGTTAGATTACATTTTTTTAAATATTTACTATAGGTAGTCCATAGTTTAATAATAAATGAAGAATTTAATATATTTATGTGCCCACTTAAGTTTTTTTCTTGCTGTTTTTAATAAGTTTTTGACTACTTTTTTCAAATGAATTTATGTTTTTTTTCTCACAATCTTGATACATTTTGTGTTATATTCTTAATAATCAAAGTATTATATAATCTTATTGCCTGCTTCACTAGGTGACCTTATATGGAGGTAGGAATAACCTTTTTTTTCAGTTACGTAAATGGGTGTGCAACATACTACATTCACGATTCTGCCCATATTTGAACATCTTTAATCCTTAAATTTTTTCACTCGCCGATGTTTGTGAAGTTAAAGAGCCGAAACCTTTATTACCTTCTCTTAAATTGTCTTCATCTCTGTTGTAATATGTTCATGTAAACAGTTCTCCAGGGAGTTGAATCCAGTTCTTGTCTAAAAAAATTTAGACAAACTCAGAATATTGTTGATAAAAAATTGAAGACTAAAAAAAAATTGAAATTAAGTATTGTATTAGTTTTCTTGTGATTTGCTCAAAATAAAGAAAGATGGATTTTGCCGGGTTCGCAAATAGTACTCTCAATTAAAGGAACATAAGCGCTAAGACAAATGTTCTATTTTTTAGTGTTTTTAAAAGGTTTTTATTTGAAATCATAAAATTTTGAACTGAAAATATTTAAATGGGGACAAAGTAAGTTTGATTTGAAGCAGCTACGATGAATAAACGAGTTTTAAACATATGTTTTTTTGGGCAATGGATTATGAAAAAAAAAATACTTGTGTTGACTGTATGGGACAGTTTATTAAAATACGTTCTAAAATATATGGATTATCGATAAAATTGTTTAAAAAATTTAAGAAGAAAGACCGATCAGAAATGGTTCAACGTTTAGTTAGAGAAGTTTAACTGTGAAAAAAAGAGTCTTCGTACGAGTCAAAATAAGTATGTGATTTACGATCCAGAAGTTTAAGGAATCTATTCTGAATCTTGTCTAGTTGTGACATATACATTGTTTATCGAGAACTCCAAACAATATAACAAACTCAAAATAGCTACGAACGTATGGATTAAATGTGCCATATGCCTTATTCAATTTGCAAATGGCACATTTCGAAGTATAATAATATTTTGACAATTGCTGGGTTTATGATGAATCTTATTCTTATTTACATACTGGTTTCTTAAATTCATATTATGTTATTCTAATTACGTCTTCATGGCAAATTAAGAAATATATAAACCTGAACTGTATATATTTGCCATGCACCCGTCGTTGGATAAGACATTTGCAAATATGCCCCGCATATTTCTTGTCACAAAGTTTGAATAAATTCAGATTTTGGTGGCAAAAGAGATGTCTTGAGTTTTATAGCAGGCGGCTTTGAAATGATTTGATATTTTTAATGGCATGATCTTTCTAGCTAAGTTTAGAATCTATTATGACTCCTAAGTATTTTATTGAATTTACTTGTTCTAAATTTTCACATTTGCACAAAGTATTAGGTATGCACGAATGAATATTGAGTGAAAAATTTTCAGGTTCTGTTTTTTTGTGATACTGAAGCAGATGAATTTGTTTTTTTTAATATTTAACGTGAGTAAATTATTGTTTAACCAATCTTTTACGCGTCGGATACCTTTTTCACATTTTTGTTTTTCTTTCATCCAAGATTATAGTATGGCACCCGGTATTATAGTCGACGCTAACAAAAAATAAATTGTAACCTACTCGTTTATAAATATTGTCATAGCTCAGATAATATTATTGTTACAGTTTTAATGTCTACGTGTTTAAACTCTCTTTTTGCGCTAACGGTTCTGAATACAATTCCAAATTCCAATTACGTCATTAAATGTAATCGCCCGTACCATTGTTTCGAAACACCTCCTAATTAACGATCCTTACCGGCCAATAAGATTTATTGATTTCAAATATCGATAACGGTTTTGTAGCGATTTCATTGCATTGTTCTTAATTTAAATTCAAGGCCTGATTTTAAATAATATATTCTTAAGGTTATTAAAAAAATTCTTATACCTCTCCACTAATATTCATGTCCCGACTTGCTCGAAATAAAATTCCTGAAACAGTTGAGCTAAAAAGTAAAATAATTTATATGCAAAATAATCATTGCTCAAATCCAAAGTAATTTAGAATACTACTTTTTCATGATGAAATATATTTTTATTGTAAAGCTCGTATAACACGCGTTAGAAAATAGTACACGATCTTGGTAACATATGGCCAATGAATATTTTGTCGTGTGATAATCAAATAAGCTGAAATTTTGTTGTACAATTCAAAAATATTACATAGAACACGTCAAGATCAGTGTTCAAGTCCCCCACTTGTGATACTGTTAACTTTCAACATCAACTGTCAACGCGCATTCGTTATTACTTATGTATTTTATTTATACTCAATTTTTTTTGGTTATATGTATATAATACATATTAATAATTTGAAAATCAACATTTCAATATGTTATCTGTAAAATTTGCTTGAATTTATATTAATTTGTAAATAGTTATAGTAAAAAGTAGTAAATAAACTTAGTATTTTAAGTTATTCCCTTAATCAAGACATTTCATTTAAAATTATCGTACTTAACCGTTGACATGCACGTTTCTAGGAAAGCGCATTGGTATGACGCGTGCTTACGGAGTTAGGGGTCACGGGTTCAACGTCGAACATGCTTCAATCACCATGTAGCCTTTTATATTAAGTGCTCGTAAATAAGAAGATCTTATAAGCAAATATGTGCTTTATTCATTACACTTATGTTTGATGTATTCTTTTCAAAAAATAAAATCATTCGTAAAAATAATGATAAAATATTGATTAAAACTATTACAATATTTAAAAATATGTTTTAGCATTTCTATCTTTCGGGAGATTAGAAGTTTTTTCCTGAAACTTAAGTCGGGTTCTTAAAAAAAATATATTATTTTAAACAAAAAATGTTTATTGGAGTGAAGTTCGGACCATTTATGATTTTCGGTTTCGAAATATTACCACGAAACAACGACTTTATTCAAACATGTTGTCAAATATTTTTATTATATTTTATTAAAATAAACGGCATTAAGTAACTTTAACATGTTTAGTTAAAAGTACATTCGATACAAGGTATATTTAGCATTTGAAAATAAAATAATACTAACAGTTTAACAAATAGTGTTGTACGTATATACATATATATATTTATTTATTAATATACACGGCACGTAGTGCCTTTTACTTTACAAAAAATATAAATTGTGTAGAAATAAATACTTCAATACAGTAGATAAAAGAGGAAAAAAAAACATAAAAAGTTTAAATGTACATATTACATCACAATGGTTTCATTCAATGAACACGCTTACATATTATGTAAATAAAAAAGGCATTATAAGGAATAAAAAAATTAAACATTAAAAGGAATATAAAAATTAAAAAGAACGGAAAGTGTTTCATAAATTTTTGTTAATAAGTTATTTTAAAAAAGGACAGGTGGGTTTATCTTTAATCATAATTACATTGAACAAAAAAATACAAGATAACAAAATCTAAGTTAAGGAGAAAAAAATTTTTTTTGCAGTTAAAAATAAGAATCCAATAAACATATGATATATATTTACTAAAATATACAAAAACTAGAAAAAAAGTCAAGAGAATGCAATTAAAATTGAAAAATATAATAAAGGTACATAATTATAGCTTTACAGATGTAAGTTACAGTTCACCATCATTGAAATAATTAAAAAAAGTTAATTTATATAAACTATACTCATGTTAAATATATCAGCAACGTCAGAATAGTTATTGCCGAGTACATGAAGTCGATTCAAAATAGCATTATACGAGTATATCGTTCGATAATTGTTGCAACTAAACAGAAGTACTTGACGAGTCATTCGTTATATATACATATTGCTCAATGTAATAAAAAAATGATAAGACTGATGATACACGTGGGTCCATATACTTGCTATTTATTTTATCAAACTGAGCATTTTGGGTTGGAAGGAAGTAATTGCCTTTAGGCAATATGCCCGCCCTCAATATGTATTATGTATATTAAGTGTTCAGTATATAAATAGGCCTCCAAAGCAATTTTTGCGATACTTGAGTCTTAAAAAATGTTATATTATTTAAACGTGTTTGTATCAACATCATTATTTCTAGCAGGGATGCTGGATGACATCACCCTCGAATCTTCATGTCGTATTTTTATTGTGATACCTTTTTATAGGCTGAACAGCGGTATTGTCCACGGAAATCCTCTATTCAGAGACAGATTTGTTTAAATATTTTAGAAAAAAAAAGTTAAGCAAAAATAAACAAAATTCGTAGAACACACAAAAGATCGACTTGTCAGAAACAAAGTACATGAGGGAGCTAAAAGTCTTACCAACCTTAAGAAGAAAAAAATTCTCATGTGTAAAGCGCGAATCTTTTAAATTACAAATTCCGGGTCATATTTGAACATACACAGTACTAAATCAGGATATTAAAAAAATAGTAAAAAAAGACATATTTGCATTATTTTAATTTACCTAAATAGTTTTAGTGGCCATTTTCTAGAATTCATTGAACGGTTTTGTATTTTCCCAATAACTATGCTAGAGCTAGATCTCATGTACTATTTTAGGCACCCATAAGCCGTTTGAAGGCGAGTCAGAATTACGGCTTCTGCAGATAAATGTGAACTTATTTTATTAAAACATCGGCGGTTAAGCAGCTATCTGATTTTTATTAATTTTCTTGTCATTTGTGATTACGTAATAGGTAAAACAACCCGTGAAGAAATGCGCGCTATAATTGTCAAATAAAAAAAAGTTATATTATTGTTATGAAAAACGATTTTCACTTTGTTTTATGACATTTTACACTTATTTGTTTAAAAATTTGTTTAAACCAGTTAAATTGTTTTTTTTTAATTACACTTCGAGCAGTTTCGAGGTTACTACCTCATCGTCAGGAATTTAACCAACTTATTTTTATTTTTTTTACCTAACTCTTTACTGACATGAATGTTTCCCAATCTGAAGGGCCACTGATTTTAGTTTGGTGTACCTGCACTATGTGCATTACCACCATTACAAAACTGAAGTCAAATATTTCAAACTGAATTTATTTCAAAACTTATCACTTTCATAGGGAAAAAGACAAGAATTAATTTCCCTATTCGAAAACTAACTAACTTATAATTACACGCGTTGCTATTTATATAGTAAAATATTGTATGAAAGAGACAGAAAATTGAAAGAAAGAGAGAGAAAGAAGATAAAATAAATCATAACGGGAATAGTTTTAACAGAGGACCCAATGTTAAATTTAATTGATTATT
This sequence comes from Micrasema longulum, assembly GCF_059751315.1. Classification (NCBI taxonomy): domain Eukaryota; kingdom Metazoa; phylum Arthropoda; class Insecta; order Trichoptera; family Brachycentridae; genus Micrasema; species Micrasema longulum. The sequence continues at coordinate 146,994 of NW_028278585.1, forward strand.
TATTTTTTGAAATTGATGGCTTTACTAATTTTAAATCGTTCTAAATTATCTAAACAAAAACCATGTTTATTGACATGCAAAATTTTTACACCCGTTTCTAAAAGTGGTTTATACAAATTTATAAACAAATAAGTGTAAAAAAAAGTTAATTTAGCGTTGCTTGTGTACGCGCCTTATGACCTGTCATATAATTACACGTACTATTTTATTCATATTTATTGTTAAATATACTTTGAATTTTAAATTAAAAGCAGAAAAAAATACAATTTTTCATCTGGCGGGTTCCTTTGGTATACAGACTAGGCCTTTCAAAAATAATTATTATTTTGTAAGTGGAGTTTACATTTTAATATTAAGAGTTCACAATTAGAGCATTTTTCATATTTCTCGTCAAAGCGTAGTACATGAATAGCCTTCTGGCAGATTCGTTATTTTTCTGAGTTTTTTTTACAAGGGCTGTCGTTTATACTATAATTAAACATGTTGGTATGAGTATATACTACTTATAATTACTTTGTATGTAGAAATATGGTCGTCATGTTTGACAACCAAAAGGCTCAAAAAAAGAAATAGGAATACAATATGTATTTATTAATTGCAATAAGCCATTAAACAATATTATATTCTCATTTTGTAAGGGCGATAATTGACATTAGGTTGGTGGTAAAAACTCTGAAAACGTATTTTTCTCGGGTGGCAAAACCTTGCCGTCTATTATGTTCTGACAGCGAGATATAGTGAGAATATAGCGAGGCGGCCTCCGTGGTGAAGTGGTCAAGACGCTTGATTCACGCACGGAAGGTTCCGGGTTCGATTCCCGGTGAGAACACAAAAATTAAAGTGATTTTTCTCAAGTCTGGGTGCTCGGTGATGTAATTCACCACTGTAATTAGGCCTCCTAGCCTGTTGTGGTGCAAAAAAAAAAAAAACAAGTGGGCAAAATTTCCACGATTAATTTATTTATTCAATGCAATTTGCGAAAGTGGTGATCATGGCGTTAATCACACCGCTGTCAATGAGGAAGTTCAGTGGTATAGGAAATTTGATTTACAAAAAAATACGGTGAAGTTTCTCAAAAATGTATAAAAACGAATTTAAACTGTGTCGCGAGTTTTTGCGAATCAATCAATCGACGACAGCATTTTAATGTAATGTGATAGATTTCCTGTTTCCGGTAAGTCAACACATCAGTCAGGACAACTCACCAACGACAAAGTGTGGTGTTCCTGCGCGGAGTAATTTCTAAATAACAAAACTTTAAGAAATCATAGCGATGACAATACGAAAAACAAATATATACATGTATATAGATATTCTGAATCAGGTAGAAGAACTTGTGTATCTGGGAAGTATGTTTACTGGGGATGGAAAGACAGAGATATATTGAAAGGCGGGTGAGTGCCGGGAACAGGGTGAACGGTGCACTGAAATCTACTTTGGCAAATTATATTTAAATGAGTTCTAGTGCCAACTCTAACGTATGGGAGAGAAGTATGGAATTGGAAGAAATATGATGAAAGTAGGTTTAATGCTGTCGAAATGCGATCCCTCAGGCAGATGTGTGTTAAAACGATGCATGATAGGTGTACAGATGTCGAGATCCGTGAAGTGTGTAAGGTGAGACATGCATTATCGACAGAATCAAGAAAGGGGTGCTGCGTTGGTTTGGACATGTAGAGCAAATGGACAACGAAAGAACTGCTAAGAGGATCTACGATGTGAATGTCGATGGATGCAGAAGACGAGGAAGACCGAGAAAGACATGGCACGATCAAGTCCATCAAATACTTGAAGATGGACATGTCAAAAGTAGGAATAATCGGCGTGCGTGCATGAGAATATGTATGAATGAGGAAGCGAGGTCTGTATGCCAAGATTGAGTGATATGGCGTTTTTTTCTTCTCGGCCTGCCCCTACGGGGAAACAACGTGATGGTTTGTTTGTTTGTTTGTTTGTATATATTGCTAAGTTTGATAGTCAATTAGTAATTAACAAATGATCGGATTGTGGTCCCGTGGCTAGTGTCTCGGACTCACGGCTCAAAGGTCGGTGGTTCGGATCCCTCTCTACCACCTTGATTCTATTTAATAAAAGTGAGTTATTTACATGTCGTTGAAAATGGCCCTCAAAATAAAATATTTGAGTGAATCATAAGAACGCAAATATCTCTTTTTAAAAAAAAAACAATATACATCCTCACTGTATTAATTTGTTGTAACAAAGAGGGAAAACATTTTTGAGACGGGAATATGGAAGTCAAATAATTTACAGGGCTTATGACCTGTCATTGGTTGGTTTAAAAACTAACCGTTATAAGAAGTATAAAGAATCTCACACGCGTGAAAAAGGTTTCAGCTCCTTTACTTCACAAAATTAAACAGATTAAAGAGTTGAGAAAATGTCAATGTTCTAATGTAGGAAAAAAAAATGAATGTTACACAGTTTGCAAATTGGCCATTTAAACCAGTCAATGACAGGTCATAAGTCCTGTAAATGCCTAGACTGTCATGTTCCCTTTTCAAAAGTGTTTCCCTTCTCTGATGCAACATATTTCGATCTTATAACTCCCTAAGGAGGATATGCAGCCTGTCTGCAAGCATTTAGTGAAAACATTGTTGATTTCCTCATTGTCGTTTACAAATTCGACTAAGGAAGATGAACTAGGATGGAATAACCACTTACCAGTTCCTGGCTTCTTGCATCTTCCTGCAGCACTTTCCTTTGGATTAAATCTCGACACTTAACACTGCTCACAGGTGGAGCAATCGCGATGATTGCGTAACACGGGGGGCCTTCGGTAGCGATCTTCAAGGCAAAATAATGGCACCAGCGGATGAACACATAAAGCGATGGTTTCAGTACTAAGGTCTGCGGTGGTTGTCAAAAGACTGATGCGGGATGGGAGGGCAAGTGGGTGCGTTTTGAATTTTCATAAATTTGCAACAATAACAATCGACACTAATGAATACGCGAAGCCGTATTTTTTGTTTAACATTATTAATTGTAAGAATATTTTGATTTTGTCCAAATTTTTTTTGACAAGGACTGGATTCAGCTCCCTGGGCAGCTGTTAATATTAACATATTACAACAGAGATGAAGAACATTTTAGAGAAGGTAATAAGCAAGTCTAGGCATCTACAGGGCTTATGACTTGTCATTGGCTGGTTTGAGGGTCCACTTTACACATCGTGTAACATTCACCATTCTGCCCATATTTTGAAAAAAAAATATTTTGTATTTTTTATTTATATATGCGGTAAATCTGTATTTTACAAAAATGCATAATATTAACATATTGTATTTGGTTTAATTTTTTTTTTTTAAAAACATAAATTACCTTTTACCCAAGAATTACAAACAACTATTTAACCTTACATATTCAGTAGAAGTTTAAACGATTTAAGAATAAATGTAAAAATCCAATGAAGTAATAAAATATTTTAAAGTAATATAACAGGAAAATCGCGAAAAAGAGTTTTATATGGCTGGGCAAAGTAAACAAAAAATTGTGTGCAAAGTTAAAAAGCTTAAACATTTATCTATGCGGGTGAGATTCATCTCATTGAACTATTTCACCTACATAGTAGGCAACGCCTGAAAATTTTATTTATTCAATTTCTATACTTCTTCATGAACCAGGTGGATTTTTCAACAATATTTTTAGTTAGTCCAAATTTTCTTAGAAAAATGTTGTATTCAGCTCCTTGGGAAGCTGTTTATATAAATATATTACAACAGAGATGAAGAACATTTTAGGGACGGTAAAATCTAAAATGTTTGTCATCTCTATTGTAATTAGTTTATTATTAATTCCATTTAATATAATCAATACTAATAATATAAGTGCGAAAGTCTGTTTGTTTGTTTATTTGTGTGCCCTTCACGTCTCAACGAAGCGATCGATTGACATTATTTTTTGAATAGGGAAAGCCGGATAGGTAAAAGGTAAAAAATAATACTTTTTTTCCATCCCAATAAAAAAAATTGTCTAATCAAAAAAATACATAATACTTTAACAATAAGCAACATTATTTTAAAATCACTTCGCGGTTTTTTGTGTGTCAAAAATAATAAATCAAAAATTAATCATTTCAATTTCTCAAATTGTTTTGCTTTATCCATTGTTAGTTTGGTTTGTTATAAACATCAACATTTCCTTAATTCTTTCATCTGTTGACTTCTGCAAAGTAAAAGAGCTGAAACCTTTATCACGTAGGCGAGTTGAGGAAAAGTGAATCTTCGAACATGGGCAGAATGGTAAACGTTACTCAGTGTGTAAAGTGACTTCATAGACCAGCTTATGACAAATCTGAATTACTCTCTAGGATGGAAATCCAGCCAGTCTGCAAACATTTGAACGTATTAAAAACATTACTGAAAAAAAAATCATTTAGTTTTGCCTGCTGGAACTATTTTAGGTAAATTTTAATTTTATTTTAATCATAGAATTACAGGATAAGAATCATTGAGGTTTATAACTAGAGTAAATATGAGCGTTAAAAATATGGTTCCTTAACCTGCGGCCAATTGGCATATGTTTGATACAACGGACTTGAGTCTGTTGCGAGCATTCCCCGGCTACTTTTCTCCTCGTAGTTACTTAAATGCCTTTATGTACTACGCTAAGATACTGCACAAATGGATCTGGAAAAGATAGAAAAAGAGATAGTATAACCGTACAATGACTGATATTTAAGTAATTATTTCAATTTTCACTCATCCACGATGATTCCAGAATACGTGTGTTCGTTTTTTCATTTTTTTAAAGTTTATTATCAATAAAACATAAAATATATGAACAAGATATTATACTCCCAGGAGTAACAAAAAAAAATTGATTTGGGACTGTATATAAAAATAAAAAAAACATTTGTGTGACAATGCATAATATAAGTTCATACAATCCAAAACAGTAAGAATACAAAATAAAAGAAACATGTAACTCAGTATTATTATTATTATTTTTTTATTTTTTTTCACGTTTTACATAACACTTTTAAAAAAATATATAAATACCTCACTGGGCACAACCCGTGTCGAGAAATTCATTTACATGCTTTTTTTATACTTATTGTCGTTACACATCAAATATGGGCCATGTAACTCGGAGCACATTTTGAGAAAATCATCAAAATGCGACTTTTTGGCATAAAGTAATTAAAATTTTAAATAAATATATTACTTTGTTGAAAAACACTATTATTTCTTACTTCGTCAATACACAAAAGTGTTATTTTCGGTGTAGTTTTTTTTTTTAAATCGTTTGTATGGATTTTCTCCGAATGAGCTCCGAGTCAAATGGCCCATATTGGATGTGCAACGACGTTATGATGTCTTAAAAATTAACATAAAAAAATACAGATTCAGACTTAAATTCACACAGATATATACATTTATAATATTAAAAAAAAGAAAAAAAAAAAAAAAAAAACAAATTAAAATTATTAGTACAGCTAACATACTTAACAACTGTGCAAACATTAGGTCAAGTAACAAGCTACTGTCAGTTCCCGGTGGCCCAACATCCGCACAAATGCCAAATATATATAAGACATATTCATCAAGATACTATATGGATATAAATACAAATCAAAAATGCATTTTTTTATATATAAACATGTCTACTGCTTTTTTGGGGTGCCCATTTCAAGACAGTTCTCGGGACCCAAATCAAGTAGTCATTTTTTTACAAATAATTTAAATTGCTCAAGATTTTTATCTACTTCTCGGCAAATCTATATGAATAAACTATCACTATCAAAAAGATACTTTTTGATTTACTATTCGATTTATCGTTTTTTTGTTCACCAGGCAGTTTATTCAATTAGGACTGGCCAATATTTTCCACAGACTTTTAATTTTTTTTTCTTAATTCTTTCTAAATTCAAAGGTAAATGAATGAAAATCCAAGAAAAAGATTGAACGTATCGGTAATCAGCCAGGAAAACTATGAAAAAATATTTTTTTGTATAATACAGCAATGTTGTTTTAACTCTTGTATAGCTGCGGCAAAACTCGAGTCTACATAGGATACAAGATTTTATATGCCTCTTTTATTTATTTAAATGATAAGGTTATATTCTGTTTTCTCTATCTTCAAATTGACTTATTAACACCAGATTTGAAAAGTAAAATCTGTGTAAATCTGCTGGATTTCAATTTTAAAAATGTTTATTTTTGCTGTGCGAAGAATAGGTAATTGTACCAATGATGCCAATACCACAGTAAATCTGTTTGACTGTATGATAAAGAAAATGACAATATAACTTATAACGAAAAAGATACAGACGCAGTTCTGCGACAAGACAAAAAAACAAACAAAAATATCAGTCGGTTATTGGCTGTTAGCGGGAGCGCACGCTAATTATATTACCGGCGTATTTATCATTTTTAATTTATTCTACTACAAGAAGCCTAAATAATATAATATTTTTTATTAATTATGGAAAAAAACTTATTTTAGAGTTTGTTTCTATTTTGTTTTTATAATGACTGAACTTTAGAATATTCTGTATTTTGCTTGTGGTAACACGATGTTACATCACTGCGTGTAAATTAATTTTGGAGCACAGCCTTTTAAGAGTTAAAGAAAACGTTATTTTAGACTCTTATATAAAACTACGATATCAAAAAATATAAAACATATAAAGAAAGATTTTATGAGTGTAGCATTTGCAGTGTACATGACGAGATTGGATAAGGTTTCAGCTCCTCTATACTACCAGCTTGACTATTATCGCTTGTTTCGTTAAGCAATCGCCAACATTTGGAAATATAAACACTTACTTTGAATTTTCTTATTCATATTATGTGTTTAAATGGTTGGTGTCCGGGCAGAATAAGACTACAGTTCAGTTTGTGTAAGTAATAAGAAATCGTAACGAGAAGTTTTCGACTCAGGACCGGTAGCTGCTCTCAGGTAAAAATCATGGAAATAAGTATTTCTTTGTCCTTAGACTAGCACCTGAAGCGTAAGACTTATCACATTACCTTTTTGTTACAGATTATCAAGATACCCAGTATTTTATTTAACATTGCAGTATCCTATGTGCCATCGTGTGCAGTTAAGGGTTTGACGTTGATGACAATGTAAGGCCAAAGTCATATCCATATTGCCAACAATTTGAGAATAATATCCTTTTCATTTTCAGAAAAATCTCTTGTCTTCTCCTTTAATAAATCAGTTCTTTTACTTTATAAAAAGTGAGAAAAAAAACAAAATGTCGTGAAATCCTACTATTTTGTAAACAGTGAAATTGTAAATGCCTTACATAATTCTACCATCTTAAATTTAATTTTTTGAAGCATTTCTCTCTATTTAGTTATTTGATGTAAAATTATTTTTTAGTCATATTTGATTTAATTCTAAAACAAATAATAATCAATCCGCTAACTTTTATTCAAGGGGCCAGTTGGCAGGAACGAAAAAGAAGACACTAAAAGAAACCAATTGAAAAAACAATATTTTGTGTATTTTTGCTTGCAACTGTTGGGAGTCAAACCCATGACGCTAAATTCACAGTTAGCCGTATAATAAACTGCGCCACGACGCGACGCCATGAAATCTCATCAACGTTTTTATTATATTATTTGATTTATGTCAAATGACAAAATTATTATTTGTGCTTGATAAAAAAATCTTACAATTATAGTCACACTTTTGTCAAAAGAAGCTACATCTGTTGCTTTCAAAAACAAAGGGTAAAGCCCTTCATTTTGACAAAAAACATAAATTTTGCTTTCATTTTAGTTTTTTTTTAATGCGACCGAAATAAAATCTATTGCATTCTTCTGATTTTTTTATTAAATCTTAACAATTATTATTTTTGAGAAATGGTGGCCAATCCCTTTCAAAGAAACGATTTTCTTTTACAAGTTACAGTAGTTCCGCCACCAGTCACCAGATGGCTCAACTTTCGCCACTAATGGCTATGGACGAGAAATGACGTCACTACCCCCACCCCTATACAGTTTCTTTCTGTAAACGGCCACCCTCAAATACGAGACTTCGTTATGAGAATATCATCAAATTATATTTATGGACTTCGCGGACATGTACTACTGATTCCCACAACGTTATTTTTTTAATTTAATTTTATTAAGGAAATAATCTAGTAGCAAAAGGAAAATATCACGTTTTTTTAATACATTTTTAAAGTTATAAGGATCTATAAAATACTGTCGAGTAAACTTAAAAAAAAATTGCAAAAAAATAATTTTGATTTGTAATTTTGAATTTACGCAAAAACGTTAATTGCATTGGCCACGCCCCTAACACGTCACGATTCATGTTCATTTTCAACTTTGTTCCAAACCATTCAATTTTTTTAGAACACCGTCACGAATCTTGACGTTACAACTATCAATGCCAAACATGTCGCGTTTTTCAAGTAACATTTTTTTTTTTCTTTTTTAAAGTTATAAATGAAAACATTTCTTCATAATGTCTTAATTAACTCTTGTGTGGCTGTGATGTCACACTAGTCGACATAGGACAGAAGACTTGATATATCTCTCTTATTTTTTAAAATGATGAATTCGTATTTTTTGTAATCTTCAAATGGACATTTTCACGCCGGATTCGGAAAGTGAATTTCGTACAACTATGCTGGATGTTAATACAAAAAAATATTTATCCTCGCTACGCGAAAAAAAGAGTTTCCGCTAATCCAGCAACACATGTGTATAAGAAAGAGCTCATAATATGTATCAGATAGAACTTAGCACAAGGAAGACAGAAACGCTGTTCTATGGTAGGTGTTAGTGTGAAAGAGACAAAAACAAAAGTAAATCAAGTGTAAAATAGATTCAGATTTCAGCCGGTTGATAACAGTGATGGGAAACGCACGCGCGTAATCTGAGCGGCGTATTTATGATTATTAATTTATTTTACTATAACAGGGCTAAATTGTATGTTTATTTGCACAAATAATGGAAAAAGAATTATTAGACAGTATGTCTCCATGTTTTTTTTTCTTTCAATTTTTGAACTTTAAATTATTCCGTCTTTTACTAGTGGTAACACGATGTTACATCACCGCGCGCAAAGGGATTATTTATCACAGTCTTTTAAGAGTTAATTTTAAAAATACAATTGTTTATTTAAAATCAATTTCATACATTTTTATCGCTATTCGTTGTATCTTCGTGATATTTCCCCATTATATTAACTTTGTAATAATTCCAGATAATGCATCATCGGACTTTTTATGATAAAAGCTTTGAAATAATTTAGTACCAACATTTTATTGAAATATGTATTCTTAAAAAATAATTTCAATTATTCAAACGGAAAAATAAATATAAATTTTTAAGTGTATTTTGCAGAGCTAAATCTAGTTAAAAAAAAACTATTTTAAAATAAAAGGTGGGATAAATAAAAGGTGTGAGATCGGATATTCATGCAGTAAAAAAACCAAATACCGTAAATATAGCGCCTGCATAGCACATATTATTCTCCTTTATGAATGCAAACCGTGGCACCTCAATGGGGCCCAAAACAGCAAAAAAAGGCTTTGAGAATAATTGTCTTTGAAGGAACTTTTAAAGAATAAGAAAACGGACGCAACAAACTCCGGTGGTAATTGCCATCAATCGGGGGCGATGCGGTTGGCCCGTGCACTCCAGATGCCTTCCGAGAGTCTTAATCACGCTTGTCTACTTTATAAGGTATCAGGTTCTTGACGTCCTGCACGTCCACTGCTGATTGTTTGTCGGCAGTGCATGTTAAAACTACGGGACGCGAACCTGACTTGGGATGATTATTTTATTTTCCATTATTGGTTATTTTCCAGATAATACCACAATTAATGCCAATGGCCATATTTTCGCAATTGAAAACAGATAAGTTAAAAAGCCATATCTTTTGTAGGTTACAGATTTTGCATCCTTTAGATAAATACAAGCACGCTGATTATTGCGACTTTTGCCATGTATATCCTAATTCATTATTTGAATTTGAACATGGTAGTCTTTCTGACAATTCCTCATAAGCCCTGTAAACCATAAACTTAGACATTTATATTTATATAGTATTTATTAAAATTTGTAGTTCATAGCAGTTCGTAATGTGTTTCTATTTTTTTGCTGAAAACCATCCTTCATTCAAGATTGTCGGTAACTATAATTTCCCGACTTCCGTCGGAACTTTAAGCTCCTTATAAAGTCCCCTCAAGGATTCTCCTTCTGGCTGGCTAACTTAACAAGTAAGCGATACATTTTAAAATAATTGACTTTGAGCTTTTTATGCTAAAAGCTCCTCCGAATATTTCATCTTCAATTATTTTTATGGTGAGAGTTTTCAAATTTCAGGGCTGAAAGAATTGTAACTGAAATAAATTGGAAGATAATATGTGTATTTAACAAAACAGACATGTTTTATTCTTGTTATTTATTTCCTAATACAAATACATTATAAAAATTACTTCAAAATGTCCGAAACTACTCAAAAACGTCCAAATATGTACTGACAGTGATTAGTAACATCATTTTTTTTTTTTTTAATATTTTTCCATGCATCTATTTTACATATAACTTTTATAAAAAAATAATCTTTATAAAAACTAAATACCAATTACCAATTGATATTAATTTCTATTAAAATTTTGAGGGCATTTTAAACAAATTGTAAATAGTTCATAGTAAGAAAATAGCTATCAAGATGTGGTAGATTAGGGTTCGAACCTTGGGCCTCTAATTCGTGAGTCTAAACGTGACACCAGCCGAAGGGAGCATAACCAGGATATTGTTTTTTTTTTTATTTTTCTATTCTTGAAATAGTGCACACATGTGCAAATACTTCTCATGTGAGCTCTAATAATAATAATAAATTGATTGTTAAGTAACCATTTTTCATTTTTTTATACTTATAACTCATATAAGGCTGTAAATATCTCGATCCTACCTACATCCTTCCTAATTCAAACTGTTGACGTCCTACCGTCCTGTGAGCAAGTCACATTGTGTAAAGTGTTACTATGATAAGTATTTATCATATACCTGCATCTGCAAACTTCTGACAAAGTAAAGTTAGAGTTGTATAAACAGCCAAAAACATGCATGTCATCAACATCTACACGATACCGGTATCTTTGCAATTATAATAATACACACAGAAATCAAAATATTAAAAATATCTTAAAGAAATTATTCAAGTCTTAAAAGCAATAAATTAGATAAATAAAAATGGTTGTAGTTTACACAAACTTGACTTTTATAGTAATTAAATTCTGTTGAGCAGGGCCAATGAATGACTGTCCCATTCAAAGTCGAAAATGTACATTAATATATAGTACAAATAGAACGAACTCCCTTTGTCGGTTGCTTTGCCTTTTCGGCTTAGAAACTCATTCCGAATCTTCTTGTTTTCCATAGAACAAAAAGCCAATATCCCTAATGAAAGTCTTGTATGAATACCGAATCAATCTTTGATCCAGAAATCGAATCCTGGATAATGGATTCTGTGTAAATTCAGGGATCGAGTATCTGATGTAAAATGGGTATCTTTCAATGTTACTTCTGAATGTTTAGAATTAAACTTTTGAAATGAGTTAACTAAGAAACGTTGATTATATCAATGTACTTTAAAACTGTATTGTGCTAAATTTTAATTTTATTTTGTATGTAAATATATAAGGGTACTATTTGCAAACCCGGCAAAATCCATCCATCTTTCTTAATTTTAAGCAAATAAAAAAAAACTGATACAATACTTTACTTAAAATTTTTTTTAAACTTCAATTTTTATAATAATCACTTAATATTTTATTCGTAAGCAGTGATGATATAAGAATGATTGTGTCAAAAACAGTAGTGATTTAATAAAATTTAATTTTATAAATTCCAACTTTACAACACTCAAGTAGAGATTGCCATGTTTGCAACAAACCCGATTATTAAAAAGTCAACTTCTTACAAATAAAGCTGTATTTTTAACTGACAATGTTATAATTATTGTAAAAAAAATGTATACAGAATAAGTTTCAATTAATATCTCACGTTTTTTAAATTTTGGATTTTTCCGGATTTGCAAGTGGTACCCTCAAATATATATTTTTTAATTGCATTTAAAGTTTTACTTAATCAAGTCAAGTTAAAATGTGACGCAATTTCCATACCAACTGTATTGAAAGTTAATTTATTTATTTGTTTAGACAATCCAGAAGATTAAAAATAATCAATGTCATTAACTGAAAACTCCCTTAGATAAATAATCAATTCAATTAAACATCTAGTATTCTTTTAAGAATATTTCCGCTATAATTCATATTATTCTTTATTTCTCTCTTTTTTCCATTTTCTGTTTCTTCCTTACAGTATTTTATAATATAAAAATCAACGTTAGTAAATCTAAGTAAGTCCAAGTCCTGAATATGAAGATGTAACCTTGAAACCGGTCGATGTATAACTCAAAAGTCCAAGTGGTTTATAGAAATGTATACATTAATATATGTAAAATGTCATACAACAAAGTGAAAAATAATTCTGATATCATCGAAAAGTATTAGTTGTAAAAATTATTTTTATCAAATGAAAATAATGAATGAAAATACACAATAAATAAGTTTTAATAAGACGTTAGCGGTAATAAAAAAATACCTTTAAGTTCATGATAATATTTCAAAAATTAATCGTTCATGATGATATTTTGTTGATTTTTAATTTTTTTTTTGCCAGTTCATACATAATTATTACCAAAGACGCTTACCTTATACTAAAGTATTTGAACATAATATTTGATAAGTTGTTCGCATATTCCTATTTGTAACTGTTGATTAATTTTATTAAGTATTATAAATAATAAGTAAAATGATGTTTTAATTATAATATCAATGCCTAGTAACAATCATCCCTTATGATTGGTGTCAAATGCTGTCTATTGCATAACGTTTTTTTTTCCAAAAACGTCGCTCTTTTAAAATCACACCTAGAGTGAAAGGAATTCCATATTACTATTTAGGTACTTGAAAAAATGCACGGACCAAAACTCTAAGCAAAGAAATATATATAAACACTATGCTAATTAAAAATGATTACTTTCATTATATATTTGGTCACCTCTATGTAGAGTGGTTTCGAAACATAACTGTTGTCAAGGAGTAATTTTATATCTAGCAACAGTAAGCTTAATTATTGATTTAAAACTAATAATCGCTGATTTTACAAAACGCTGTTTTAATTAAACATCATTCATAGTAGTGAATAGTTTAAAAAAGTATCAAATGAAAAATTGAAATATTACATCAGATATGAAGAACATTTTAGAGAAGGTAATATGGAAGTCTACGCATCTATAAGGCTTCTATATTACCTTCTTTAAAATGTTCTTCATCTCTGTTATAATACGTCAATATTTATAGCACCCTAGGGAGTTAAATTCAGTCCATATTTACAAATATTTAAACAGACTCAAAATATTATTGAAATAAATAATAAATATATCTACAAGTGTTAACTTTACAGATGTTCTTAAAATTACCAAGTTGTGAATTGTCACAAAACAATTAAATATAATAATGGAATGACTTATATTTACATACAAGTTATTAATTTAAAATACTCGGTACACTTCCACTTATTTGTTTGACCAATAAGCGCTTTTACCCTCTAATGGGCATCTTCAGACTGGAAGATGCCCATTAGAGGGTGAAAGCGCTAATGGGTCACAAAAATAAGTGGAAGTGTACCAAGTATTTTTCATTTAATAACTTATGTGTAAATATAAGTTATAACACCATAACAATGGAATTCAATACGTAAATGAATCATCTAACCTTACCGGGGATGGAATTGGAAACATTTTTTATTGAAAGCAAACGCAATAATTTCTAGACCACGAAAAGGAAGATTGTATAGCCAGATAAAAAATTTCGAAGGTGAAATGTAGTGAGATCCATACTTCACAGAAAATAATATTAACAATCCTTTGCATGCGTTAAAAAATACTTTATTTTGCACGTTATAAGATTTTTAGACTCAGAAAAAGTATTTATTTCGCCGTTAGTCACTCTATTTTTGCGTCCTATAAAACTTTTGTGATTAATGAAAAAATGCACTTGAATGTAAGCGACTGTTGTGAAATGTCAATACGAAAATACTAAAAAAGTCGACAGCTAGCAACAAGAGTTTCAAATCACTTTGTATTTTTAACACGATTCAAAGAAACTTTTTCCTTCGAAAAATGTCAAACCTATTCATTAATTTATTTTCTTTTTGAAAAACCACAACAAATAGAACTACATAATATATTCTAGTGGCTTTAAATACAAATAATTCGATAAAATCGATAACCCTTAGAATCAGATCGTGATTTAAATCAATCAATAAATTTGTTTGTATTAGTATTTAATGAATTGTTTTCATTAGTTTTATATTGATGAACGGTTTAAAAAAAAAATATATTAATTTTATTTAAATACGTATTTTATTTTAAATACGTATTTTATTTTAAATACGTATTTTATTTTAAATACGTATTTTATTTTAAATACGTATTTTATTCATGTGTATTTTATTATTGGATCGCACATTTTATTTCAATTTTTACAATAAGTTAAATTAAATTCAATAATTTATTTTGCTCGTTTTATATAAATATGCAATTAATTAGTTTTTAAATGTAATTGATGAAAAATAAGTAGTGTCTATTTTTTTGTTTTATTTCAATATTTATGTGTATTATGTAATATTATTTTTATTGTTTGTAAATCAAATAAATAAATCATCTGTTAACAAATCATTAAGTTACATAATAACATGTATTATTCATAAATTGCGATGATTGAAAATTATAAACAACTCTGTGATAGCAATATTATGGTTAATAAAATCTTTTTGTTGATATAATAAATCAATTACTAGGGCTTAACACGGGCACCTCCTAAACTAAATTTGATATGAATAAATTATATATTAATTATATAATTAATATTGAAGAACTTGAGCCCTACGAAGTATTGGATACAAAAAATATTTTCTTAAGCGCCGTAAAAATTAGAGCATTATATCATATGGCAAAGTTTATATTTGAATAAAAACGAACGACTCTACACGACGTCACTAGTTCACATGAATCAACCAATGATAAGAAATTTGTGGAAGATTCCCGGTTTCTTTACCGTTAATAGACCAATCGACAAAACTGACAGAGAAGAAGCAAAAGAGAACTTAAGCCGTCATACGCGTAGTAGTTTCAGAAATACAAAAATATTAAAAATCATAGCGCTGATCATACCATACATTTTTTTAAAATTGGTTTACTTTAGTTATTTTAAAGAATAAAAAAAAAACTGAGTTTCCTCATCGAGTATCGAGACATCGGTTACTTAAATTAAAATAAAAACAAGTTCTAAGCACTAGTTTAGAAATAGATAGGCAAAAAACTAGAAGAAAAACTGAGGAATATGTGTAGTATGTTAGAGTATAAGTTTTAAAGAATCTGTTATTTTGCTTATCATTTTATTTTTTATTTTTAACCAGTTATTAGATTACTTATTAGATTACTGTTTATTTAGACAACTATATGAGGAAAAACAATGATCGAAAAAATTATAAAGATGCTAAAATTATGTAATAAATTACAATAAAAATTGTATCCAAACAATTTCAAAATGTCGAAGTATATAAAATATAAACCTTACCAGTACCATTGACCTTAGTGCAACAACTATGGTGAAGGTGTAAAGTGGGTTTTTCATGTTGGTTTAATTGTGTCCTGACAAAGAGATGGGTACGTCTCGAAACTGGTAGACAAAGAAAAGTCGGTAAGTGGTTATATACAAATATTTAATAACATTTAGGAAAAAAAAACATTTATAATTTGCATGTATACACGCTTTATGTGTGAAAAATACAAATGAAAAATAAAATATTACTCTCTGGAAGTTCGGAAGCAAGTGAAGTGACGACATACATAAAAAATGTTTAAGTTGCATTTAAAAATATATATAAAATTTAGTTTTTATATTTGAGGGTATAAGAAGCACACTTAGAAATCTCCACTGAATGAGTTACTAAGATATCTGAGAATTACTTTGAAAAAATATTTCTGAGTTTCTGATTATGCTTCCCTAACTCAACGAAGAATGCCAAGTTTGCGGCGCCAAGTAGTATAATACTAATCTGTTTTTGTAAGATTTAGATATGGTTTTGAATTACGCTATTATTTAGTTAGGTAGGTTCTTATGTACAGTTTATTTTGGATTTAATAATTAAGTGAGATTTCTATGTTTGATTCTATGCCCTCATTTATTTGTTTTCGCTGTTTGGAATTATTTTTGAATACTTAAAGTGAAAGTCCTTTTCAATAAATGGTTTACCAATACAAAAATTGTTTTCTTCACGCTTGAACAAAATCTTAAATATAAAATTTATATTTAAAGCACTAGCCTTGGGGTAGTTCATCATAATAAAATGAGTTAAAAACTGCTTTGTTTTTAACAACTTATATTTGTTTTTTCTACCTACCGGTTTCAAAACTACACAAGCTTCTTTATCAAGATATGCATACCTTGATAAAGTTGAGTAAACATTGGTAAGAAAACTTGTGTAGCTTTGACATCGGTCGGTAGAAAAAAGAAAATAAAATGGTTAAAAATAAAGTAGTGACATATTTATTATAAGATCT
Organism: Micrasema longulum; assembly: GCF_059751315.1. Lineage (NCBI taxonomy): Eukaryota > Metazoa > Arthropoda > Insecta > Trichoptera > Brachycentridae > Micrasema > Micrasema longulum. The sequence continues at coordinate 163,620 of NW_028278585.1, forward strand.
ATATTATTTATTTAATACTGTATTTTACTTTTTTTAATTTTGACAGACACATTGTCGTATGACAAAAATACTCCCCTATTGGTATTTTCTTTCTAATGGAATGGGGGGTTGAAAAAGATTTATTGATTTCCTTTCTATTTGTATTTTTTCCTGTGAAACATTCTCAAATGATAAATTACCTTCAGAAACACTACGCATTCGCCTCTGAGCCCTCAAATATAAAACAGTAAACATACGAGTACGTATAAGTATCGCGAAAATTTTATTTCGTATTTATGGAACGATTCAAATGTGGGCTAAAACTTTGTTTTCCATGAAATTTTGGAATTTCCATGACGTGTCAAAAGATAACAACTTCGTGTTCTTGTTGAAGATGTATTTTGTTTTCAATGGTTGATCCAGCAGGGAATAGGGATTACTTTGAACTGTGCGTCGTTTTTCAACAAACTTCAGTTTTTTAGGCAGGTTTAATTCCCCCTTGTATATTTTTTTGATCAATCGCAAAGTAAACGATAATATTTTTATGTTTTCATAAGTTAATCTCGGAAAAAAATATATATATTTACAGGTAACTTGAAACAACTTAATTTAACTTTATTTTGTGTTTCTGTTTTTTCCACAACAAATGATTTCGATGTAAAATATATTGTTTTAAATATTAAACGTGCTGACGAAATTTTGCTGAGAAATGCGGTTTATTTTTCATTGCTTTAGCAATATTGTCGACAACGTAGGGCTCATGACCAAGGTAAATAAAATAATAAACCTTTTAATGCATCTTCAATGGTTACAAGATGAGATCCCAGCAGAATAAAATAAAGAATGTTCGTACCAAGTGTTTCTGTAATTTGAACTTTTTAATACCAATGTACAATTTTTGATAAGAGAGATTTCTCCTTTGTGGCCCCTAGAGTGTTTAATATCCTGCATGAACATATTGAGTTCTCCAAAATGAAAGCCATTTCCGGGAAAGTGTACAATTTTGAATTTTGTCTACGGCAAAAGACCATTGCAGTAGACTGCTGCGAGATATTGCATAGATTTATATATAGTACTTTTAAGCCTGTTGTCCAGATGTTTATTGAAATATATGTTTATGGAATATTTTTTAATTTTTATTTTTGGTATTGTTCAATAATATACATGCTTCCACTTTCCAATATTTTGTATCCTAAGTCAACACTAGGCTCTTGGCCTCATAAAGTTACAGATACGTTATTAAATTTTTGTAATATATACTTGTATATTTGTACAAATAAATCAATTAAATAAAAATTTGATAATTAAATGAACTACACCGAGCACATTTATAAAAAAAAAACCATTCAAATCTATACATTCACCGAGTTTCTGACCTGTTATTGGCTGGTTTAGGTAATAACTTTACGCACTGTGTAAATTTCACTATTTTGTTTATGTTCAAACATCCGTATTTCATACAATCTTCCCTTTGTTGACTTTTTTGAAGTAAATAATTTGAAAACTTTATTGATGCTGATGAAATTCTACTGATGCGTTTCACGTATTAAAAAACACCTAAACATATTTATTTATTTGAATGTTATTGTTTCCCTAAACTTTCTGTACTATTGTAAGAATATCTTTTTTTATCGACGCCTTTATCTGTTGACTTTTGTAAAGTAAAGGAACTAAAATCTTAATTGATCGGGGTGAAATAAATCTGGATAAATTATTTTGATCTTACCAAAATATTTTTGAATAAAGAAAGTTTAAATATTAATAAGTTGAATAACTATAATCATCCGGTAAAATCATTTCGTAATTTACTGGAAGTTTCCTTATGGCGGAAAATTGTAGAAAATATGTCACATTATGATGACTTATATAAGAAATGATCACAAAAGCTCACGTCTCCGAGTTGTGAGAGAAAATGAAGGAAAGACTTGAAATGGTAACATTTCTGTACAACTTTGCTTCTCGTTCCTAAAGCGTTATTATTTCCGTATAGTATTGACAAAACGAAATAAGTCCGAAAAATCCAATAAAAATAATAATATTAGTTATATAAACGCGAATATCTTTTGGGGCTTTTGTTTCTATTTACTTACAGTTTATGAAACATTTTTCGAGACATAAGTCCCATCTGCAATATAATACTATTATTATGATCAATATCATCAGTCAATATTTAGTGTAATTTAGCATTTTGTGTTTGTGAAGTCACGGACAGAGGAATAATAAAAACAAATTAAAATAATCAAATACACAAGATTTACTAGAGTCTACTCTTGTCTTCTTTTAAAAGTACAAGTAATTTTAGAAGTCAACCCCCTCTCCCCCGCACTTTTTGCTGAAATATGGACTGATAAAGTATTCACTTGATAATGCTTGTTTATTTAATAGAATAACACGTTTGATAAACATTGCAAGCACAAATATCGAGGTGCTGGTGCTTAATTTACCCGTTGTTGCCTGAACATAAATTTAGTAGGGTTTTGTAACTTTTTCTTTTTGAATTATATATTTTTTTAATATTTTGAAAACGATTGTGTTCAACGCACGTCTTGTTTTAAACTATTTGTAAACAAAAAAATACTGGCACAATTTTTTACCGTCAGGGAATCGCAATATAAAAAGTGGTTATTTTTCCTAAACTTATATTTACATAAAGTAAATAAAAACCCCACATTATTTATTTATTTGTACTTTTACATTGTTTGTATTCATTTTTTTATACAGAATAATGTTCCTGTCTTGTCTTGTGCCTGGGAAACATTTCACAAAATGTGAAACATGCCTAAAATTAGCTTTTTAACAAAGTTAACATAATAATAACAATAAAAAAAGTAAATAATCCAATTAACCTATTTATAATAAACATAATATATAATAAAAAACTAAAATATTCATAAAAAACATAAACAATTTATATAGACCAATAGAACGAATTTCATAAACAGAGCACACATTTTACCTATTTGGCTTGATCCACTCATGGATTCGTGCGCAACCCACCTCCACTATCCATTTATTAATATCAATTTTATATTGTAAGAACTTACTAATTGTCCTTATAGATAATGGAAGTAGATTGTACACTTTAACCGAGTAGTAGGCCAATCCTCTTTGACCGAAGGTTGTATTTATTTTTTTGCAACATCAGGGTGGAGTATCTAGTAACTCTTGTATTTGTAAAGGAAGGTAGATAATAATGTTTACGTGCGTATAGTAACAAAGTTTTTACATAAAACTGTTTTATAGATTTGACATTAAAATTTTTAAATATACTGAGGGAGCTAGTTCTGATTGGGATTTGCTTGATCAGTGTGTCATTTGTACATCCCCATCCAATTACCCCATATTCCAAAACTGATTGAGTTATTGCGTCATATATTTTTACAAGTTTTTTTAGGCTAATTATATTTCTTATAGTTTAAAAAAATAAATTTGTCCTTTCAATTTATTTTTAATATGATCAATTTGATGAGTCCATCTTAAATTCACATCTATATAAATTCCCAAATATTTAATTGAATCTTATCTGTCGCACGACTTAAAAATATATTCAATATGTTTTTATTATAATCAAATCACAAAAAAAGCAAAATAAGAACTTACTTGCTATCATGATTATAATATTGAGGTTTGCAAAGAAGTAGGAGTTTTACGCAACAAAACGTGTGACAGCTCTACGCAAAACTGATCCCAAGAAGTAATTTTTTGGAATTAATTACTTCAAAATGGCCGAAACTACTTAACACTTTGTATCCTGGAGCCATGTAAACAAATTATTATATAACCATGCATTGTGTCCCGGTCCCGTGTTTTCACGTTGTTTACCAGCTGTCTAAAAAAAAGCATTTTATTGACATCCAGTGACTTTTATTAGTACCTTTTCACTGCTGGTAAGGTACGTGAAAACACGGGACCGGGACACAACGCATGGTTATTATAATCACGTGTTTACACGGCTTCGGGATACAAAGCACAAAAAAAGAAGGGAGGCAATGTATATGTGCAAACATTGCAATGCGCAATGTGGCTTTCCATGAAGGGCAATGTTGGCAAAACCATCATACAAAAATTACTTATTTAATTATTTCAAATAAATCTGGGATGTTTCAATTGATTTAACTTAGCGTTTTCATAATTATGACACTTTTAAGAAACCCTTTACAAAGTATGAAATTTCACAAAAATGGGCCGGGCACAGGGTAGATTCTAGGTGTTGTTTTTTAACACCGGTGCTGAAAGTGTTAAAAATCTCCAAATGTGTACCGACAGTAATTAATTACATCAAGTGCATCTTATTTGAGATACATATATTAGTTATTTTACACTTGGACAAATTCGTACCGTCAGGGAGCAAAAGGTTTAGTCTATTGACCCAGGTTGGTATCGCGGACTCACGGATCAGAGGTTTGAAGTTCGAATCCCACTCTACCACAACGTAATTCCCATTTTCTAATTATGAGAGGTTCGGGTTTAACCGCTGGTTTCCAGATTAATAAAACAGTGTCATGTATTCTGCTCACTTAGGAACATCTTGAACATTAGCACTCTTAGAACTGTGTGTTTTTTTTCAGTTGGTGGCAACCTGTGGTAGAGTGGGCTGGGGAGGTAACATTGCGTCTATCATGGACCCCCTTATAAACATACAAAAATATATTCTAAGAGTGATGCTCCGATGTTCCCCACTTTCCCATTTGAGACATCGTTCCAATTCATAAAGGTGCTGGATATTAGACAATTTTTCTTAAAATAATCATTGACATATTTCGAGTCATGCAGTTACAAGAGGAGATCCCAGCAGAATGCTCGTACGAGGTTTTTCTGTCATTTCAGTTATTTCATTCCAAAAATACGACGTTTGTTCAGAGGATATTTTTTTGTGTCCCCAAGAGTGTAAATTCTGCAAAACGAAAGCCATTCTCAGAAAGAGTGTACAAGTCTGGGTTTTGTCTAAGGGAAGAGACCATTGCAGGAGACTGCTGCGAGATATTGCATTTGTGGGTATACTGGCAAAAATCTTTAACTCTCAAATCCCTGTTTTGAGAAATCAAGCATTTAAGTTTTGTTCTAATTTTTCTCTTTTATATCTCATTTAAATAAAGTTAAATGTTAAGTGCTCATTAAAAACATGTTTTTAATGTTTCTGTTTCATAATTTTATATTTATTTATAAACGGACACTGTCTATGTATACAATTTATAGGGTTTAAATATTACAATAAAAGAATAGTTTAAAACATTAAAAAAAGAAAAAAAGAAGCATTGACAAAAAAAGGGACATCGATACAAGATCTGGACTTTTTATTTAGTGCTCGTTTAAATCCTTGTAAACTTAAACCAAAAAAGTCCAGATCTGGTCTTGAGTTAACAATACGACAAAGAATTAAGTAAAAATTAAGTTATTTAAAGCTTTTAGCCTGAATAAAATACCCAGTATATGACTTAACCATAAATGTATTGTTAAAACTACAGATGTATGAAATTTAATATGGCTTAGTGTATTTTGCCAGTATGTTGAGCGTTAAAAACTTTACAAAACTGCACCATTAAATCAAATCCGCATATTTTCGAGATAACGTTTTTTGCCAGCATACCATGATATACTCGTATTTATACGAGTACTATTAAGCGTATTTGTTTTATTTTATTAACATAAACGGCAAATCTTTAAAATACTAACATATTTGGCGAAATAATTTTTTTTTAAACATAAATTTCCTTATACACAAGATTTATAAAAAAAATTAAACCTAAAAATTATACAGCATATTCAGAAGAAAGTTTAAATAATAAAACATATACAACAAGAAAATCATAAGTATTGTTTCATACAGCTGGGCAAAGTGAACATAAAACTCTATTTATTATGAAATGCATGAATAAATACATATATTTACGATTCACTATCTTTGAAAAAGTTAAAAAAGTTTGTTCTATAGGAACAATACCCTACATTGAATATATCAGATACGTGGGAATACCTATTGCCGAGTTCATGAAGTCTATTTAATACGGCATTACAAGTATACATTGTCCGTGGATTGTTGCTACAAAGCGGTGGCACCTGTCTAGTCATTGTATTGTCCAAATGCCCTTTGAAATATATGTTTGCTTATGCAATAATATGATATGTAATGTTTATGTTTGCTATTATTTAATTATGAACGTGCTTGTACTTTCCATTTTATTTGGCATCCGTTATTATATTTTTTATAACATGTATGTATTTAATGAATAAATAAAAATATAAAAAATGGCCCCCAAAACTAAAAATATTTGGGTAATTTATAAGAACGCACCCATTTTTAATTTTTTTAAATAACAATTCCCTTTGATAATTTTTTTTCATTATGGAGTTGTTCCCTTTTGGGAGAGCTGTAGTTCAGTGTTCACAGCGTTCCTTGTGCTCGCATTGAACAACTATTATGGAGCGGCGGATGAATGGAATCTGTATGGAATAAGGGAAGAATAAAGAGAACTGAGATAGAATGGGCGCCGGAAATCGTTGTGAGTTCTTTCTTGGCGCCTTTCTTCCATTCCTACTTCCTCCACCCTATTCCTACCCCTCGGGGGAATAATTGAAAATAATCATTACAATTTTACCAAAATACCTACCTTTGTTTTTTATCACTGAGATTTGCGAGACATTTTTTTGTGTTTTATTTACAGGTTTGTATTTTTCGGGCCAAGTAGCCAAATAATTAATTGCATGCACTTCTAATTTAAAAAAAACATCAAAATATTTTCTTTAAACAAAAATTTTTATTTTTTATTGAAATAACCATTTTATTTTATCTGATAAGTTTTCACAATTACTATACTCATAATTTTGATTGAAAATAGGTATCAACACAAAAATTTTTGACTCGTTTTCATAGATATATCATCGTTTCAATTGCAAAATGAAATATAGATTTAAAAAAAACTGCGATTATCAGATTTTCGATGAATTTCGTAAAACAAAATCAACTTTATTGCTTAATTTTTTTTTTTGTTTAAATCATTGTTCTCAGAATAAAATATGGGCATACACCAAGTGCCAGGCCCATCAATATACTAACCTAACAAGGCACCAACTGCGGCAAAACGGAAACGTAAATCAGATTCCCTCGGTTCAACGCTGGTACCGGTCGACCGACACGACACAACTTACGACATTCATCGTAAATGTAAATTCTTTTCGCGTTAAATTAACATGGCAAAATTTTATTCAGTATTGTCTAAATCTCTTGTTTTTTATATATGTAACATGTTTAAAGTATTAAATCATGGAATTAGTAAATTATTATAATTCAATTTTAAATATAAGTGAACCTTATATTTTAATAAACGCAACCTTGTAATTATCTTCTGGTGAGTCCGATGTCATTAATCTTCCATACACCGAAAACAATTAACTACAAAATTATCTAAATATTTTTTAACCTAATATTCGTATTGGATCTTTCTATGTCTATCAGTTTCAAGACGTACCCGTCTTTTTCTCAGGCCGTTAATTCCACTACCATTAAAATCACACTATACCCCTTGGTTTGCTGAGAAAGTTGATGCCTTAAGTTTTTATAGTAAAAAAATAACTACATGTACATATTTTTAGACAAAATTCAGTAATTGGTTGCGAATTATGTGGGTGTGCTTTGTCGATTATTGACACAATTTCTACATCCTTTGTACCCACAACAACTGTTCGCTCTCCACCTTCAGTATCTTTTGATGACCCGCCGCAGCAAGACCTCGTGTCGTAAATATTATTTTGTTGAACGTGTGCCGCATCATAGACATTTCTACCAACCACCAGTTTTAAGCTCCAGATCGGGGGCCTGTTTTCGCTTGCAATTGACCAGTCGGATCACCACAATTCCATCAAGAACGAACCAGGTTAATGGCATCCATTCCTAATATATCTCATTCGTTGGGGTTGTGACCGATTGACACTACATACCACATATCGAGGATATTCACTTATTATATTAAATTAAAAGTACAGTCCACTATATTGTAGAAGCCCTAGGGCTTCGCCCCGCTATTTTTCACCCCACATCTGCGTGAGAATTCGTTTCCCACCAGTAATCGTCAGTTATCATGAAAAATATCTAAAATATATTGCAAAACAAAATGTTTGACAGAAAATTATGATTTTATTTTATTAAATATTTTTTTCCAAATAAACTTGGTTGAACAAAAAATAACGTTTAAGCAATTTGTAAAACCATTTTTTCAGAATAAAATGTCTGCAACCATAATTACATTCTGAAAGAAAATATTAAAACAGTTCACCTGTATTCGCGAAAAATATCGAACTTTGTACAGAAGATATCCGAGGGCAAAATATTGAAAGGTGTAAGTTGTGTCACACAAAATGTAAAACAAAATGATAAAGTTTATATGTCGTGCAAAAGAAAATTTTTAAGTCTATAAGACATTGTATTAGCTTTTACGATACATGTATTATTTTATTTGATTTCAAGCCTCCAAATGGAATGTAAATAAGACTTAAGTGAGCATTTTTGACACCTCTTTCTGTTCGCGTTCAGTCGAAGAATAAAGCTGCCAAAGCTGCTGGCTGTATTTGCGCAATGTACTGTGAAGATTCTTTAATTTTTTTACTGATATGTTGTCAAATAATGAAGGATGATACATTATTGAGTTATTTTTTGAATTTTTTACGAAAAACGGGCAAGTGATTAATGAAATTTTAACTAATTAAAAAAATATTTAATCATGTAGTTTTATAAATGTTGAGAAAATTCTGGATTTCTTTTAATATTTCATTTTGAAATTGTATAACGATATATATATTTTTTCATTAACTACTCTTTAAAAGCAAACTATTATTTTGGGAATAAAACACCCTCCCTACCGGAAATATGATGAGAATCTTCACAAAACACCGGTCATTGAAGTATTCTGGACTTTTGGCGTTTGATAGTGCGGAAAATGAAGTCAAAAGGAATGTCCGCTCTGTAAAGTGTCCATTTTGTTTGGCCACTCGTCCGCGTGGGCTGTATAATGGGACGGAAGTCCAGTACACATAAATAAACTTTACTTAAAGCCAGGGAAACTCGTTTGTACTCACTTTATCCTTTATGACAATAGGTCCTGGGATCTCTGACGTCAGAGATAAATCTTTGTAAATCGGTTAGACTATCTCCGGCTAAGGGGATTTATGATCGGAGGGGGCTTTCTAATCGAAATACCAATCAATTAACTAATGTTATTTTGTGAGGCAAACAGTCGATTCCTAGATCAAATATTCGAGTTTGAAACCATGCTCGGTATATTCTTTTTGTCATTGTCTTACACTGTTATTTAAGCCATTTCATGGTCGCAATTTTTTTTCAATCCAAACAATTTCAAACGATTCTTATATCAAAATAATATTAACATATTACAACAGAGATAAAGAACATTTTAGAGAAGAACATATAGAAGTCCAGGCATCCACTGGCCACTTTACACACTGTGTAACATTTACCATTTTGCCCATATTTGAATATCTATATTCCTTCAATTCTTTCCTCTGTTGATGTTTGTGAAGTTAAAAAACAGAAACCTTTTCTTGGACTTCAATATTATCTTCTTCATCTTTGTAGTAATATGTTAATACAAACGGCTCTCCAGAGTGTTGAATCCAGTCTTTGTCTACAAAAAATAGGACAAACTTAAAATATTGTCAAAATAATATGTGAAATATAAAAAAAAAAGAATTCTGTATAAGAAATATTTTGACTAGTTTAATAATTATAACGCATCTGTGTATTTACTTTTTTTTTTTTTAAATAAATATTTGCGTTTTTATGATTTACCCAAATACTTCATTTTGAGTATCATTTTCAATGAGTTGTAAATAACTCACAATTAGAAAATGGAATCAAGTTGGGGTAGAGTGGGATTCGAACGACGGACCTTTGGTCCGTGACTCCAAGACACTAGCCACGGGACCACAACCCGATTATGTAAAATAAATTAAAAGTGCAGACCGGTTTCGGAACTTCTATTTTTAAACCTTGACAAAGGAAAAATCCTTTAAATTAGTAATTGTGCACAAACAAAATACGCAGCTGTATTATTTGATATGAAAAATTATAAAGTATATTCTCTAATTAAACAATGTTTTTTTTTAATGATAACATGCACGTTTATTGATTTTGTGTATGTAGAAAAAGCCTTTGACAAAGTTGAATGGAAAACGCTCTTTGAGATGATGAAAAAAGTGGGAGTGAAATATAAATACATGAGAATTATATCTACGCTGTATTAATATGAAGCTGGTGTAATTGTGTATGGAAATGACAAAAAAAAGGCAAAATAAGGCAAGGAATTGAACAGGGATGCTTGCTGTCACCAGTAATGTAAAATGGATATAAACAATACACGATATATGAAGTCAAAAAAAAAATGGGTCAAGAGACCGTGTGGATGGATAAAATTTACTGATGACATCACTCTGATTGTTAAAAGCCAAAAAAAACTCACTGAAACTCTGACAGTCATGGAAAATGCACTAAATAATAAATATAACATGAAAATGAACAGGGACTTTATGCTGGACTCATTCGTCTTTAGAATCGTATGCGACTTCCGTAATTCGACGAGTGACGGCATTCTTGAACCACTCATACAAATGCAGTCGATTGAAAACCAATCGACTTTATCTCGAGTGCCCCAAAGCACTCGACATTGACAATCGAATGCGATATCGTAACTGAAGCTGTCAAACTTTCTTCTTGTAAAAAGCTCGGCATTTATGTTTGAATGACGAGTGTGTATTTTTGTTGTACTTAACTTAAAATTTACAACACTGATCAATGTTATAATGATGACGTATCAACAAATGTGCAACAGATACAACTATATTAATTTTTAATCCATTATCAAATAAAATTTCACTAGAAATTTGATTTTAAAAATATTTTATCGCTCGTCGTATTTGAGATATACTCGTATATTAAACAATATATTTTTAAAATACATTAAATGCCTATGTAATATTTCCAAAAACATGTAGATGTGTGTTATGTCAAAGGCAAATAATAATTATAAATGTTTCAGTGTCTCAGTAAAGCATTTGCTTAAATTTTTCATAATTTTCCATGCACAATATTCAACGGAAGAAGTCTGACAAGAAACAATAAAAGTTTACGTGTGGCAGGAGAGCCATAGGCCATAGTTAAACATGGATTTTTTAGTGTTGCCACTTTCTCATACGTCTTGGTAATTAAATTGTCGGAGGGTTTTCAAGAGTAGCATTATGACAAAGCAATCAAGATGCCCAATCGACTATTGTCGAGTGGGTGACAAAATGTCACATCTTTCCAGCATTAGGCTACAGGAGTGAAACTAATGTGATGACTGTGGCCCGTAATGAGCAGCAAGTTAATGTTGTAACGTTAGGAGCAACATTGGAAAACTCAAAAGAGTTTGTGAAGCTTGAAAGTAATATCACCTGAGATGTTAGAATAAAAAGAGAACTCGACTGCCACGTATCCGTGCGTGAGTCAAGCGTCTTGACCACTTCATCACTGAGGCCGCTGAGATACAGAGCTTTACTGCAAGCAAATCTGAATGATTGAAACCAGAAAAAAAAAAAACGAAATTTTGATAAAGTAGATCCATAAACCACCCGCCACGTCTTAAGAAAACGAGTCGAATTCCTGTTTGAACAGTATTAAAGTTTTTCTTTCACACACAAACTTTACTGTTTTTTATAGTTATAACGATCGGTTTATAAAATAAAAAGAAAGACACTATTTTGTATTTATATATGCAGAGATGTCTAAAGAAATCACAAAAAAACATGAGAAACATGCGGTGTTTTCCTTTTCTTTTACAAATAATATTATTTTTTTATTTTTTTATTTGAAAATTTATTTATAAACCCTTACGGATTATTACATTCATATTACATACAATAATATATACATTTTTCATTTCTACTCTGTTGTTCAAAATAATATTTTTTACATCTTTTGAAAAGTTTGTCTGAGTTTTTTGTTTAGTTTTGTCTGGTAGTTTATTGTATGATTTCAGTCCCTGGTTCATTAGTCTTGATTGTCCTTGTCTTGTTTTAGAAAGCTGTATGTGGTATTTGTCTGATATTCTCGTTTTATGTCCATGTTGACTAAATTTTTTTACTAGTTTTAGTTCTTCGTCTACAATTACATTAGTGGCTAATTTATGGATAAATTTAAATGATTCTAGTTAAAAGAGTTCAGTTATATTTAATTGCTTAGTTTGTTTAAAAGTTCTTTAGTTGCAGTTAAATAGGGAAGGTCATATACTAACTTTAATATTTTATTTTGTTGTCTCTGTAGTCTGTTTATGTCATTTTGATATCCTGCTCCCCATAATAGTAGTATTATTTATTCAGTTTTTTTCTCACATGGATTGAGTCCCATATATACATGAGATTTTTTTTATAAATAGCTTAGAATATTTTCTCAAAGCGCAATAAACACCATTGTAATTATATCCATATATCAATTTAATGTTCATTATTTTAATTTAAAACCCGATTTTGATACCTCATCGTTACTTTATTTAGTTATTTATGTACTTATTAATTCATTTGTTTATTCATTTTGCTTATTTTATTTTATTTACGATTTTAAGAGCTATTACATTAAAAATATGAAGGAATATATTCATAATACTTGAGCCAATTTAAAAAATCCACTGTTATCTACTAATACATGATATATTACAAAAAATTGCCACGTTTGCGTGTATGTGGGTGCGTAAGTAAAAAAAATTAATTTAAAACGTGTATTTATATTGAAAGGGGTATGGGAGAAAACTTGGTAAAAGGTTTGACTATTAAAGAAAAAAAAAGTTAATACCTACCTTTAAATCCTTTTTGAAAATATTTTTCTTAAGCAATGTTTTAATGCATTAATTGTATTTTTCGAAAAAATATGTTAAGTCCAGTTATGTTATTAGATTTCTTTATAATATAGGCAGGTATAATCAACATAAAATGCAGCTAAGGAAAATAAAAGCTTAACATTCCTATGTAATTCACTATGAAATTTCACTAAGCGACTTCACTTTATAATTGGTTTTTTTTTATGTTTATTGATTTTGCCAGTTGGTTTTATCACCAATATTTTGACTCTATCCAATTTTTTTTAAATAACGGTATTCGAAACCGAGGTAGTATGTATATTTTATCCGCATCAATAAAGGTTTCAGCTCTTTAACTTCACGAACGTCAACAAATGGAACAATCGAAGGAATATAGATGTTCAAATATAAGTAGAATAGTGGATGTAACTTAGTGTGTAAAGTGGCTATTCAAACCAGCCAATGGCAGGTCATAATCCATGTAAACACCTAGACCTCTATATTTCCTTCTCTGATATTTTCTTTATCTCGGTTGTAATATATTAATATTAATATCTCCCACGAGGGTTAAATTCCATGTTTTGTCTACAAATATTTGGATAGACTCAAAATATTGCTGTGAAAACATTACTTTATAAATCGTGAATATTAAGTTATCTTTTTCTCCCATGTGTTACAAAAATATTTTTTTGGTTTTTTGATTCTACTACTGTTAATTAATTATCAAATCAATTAGTCCAATTACAGTTGAATTTTTTTATTTTTGCTTTCTTATGACTTACCCAAATATTTAATTCTGAGAATCATTTTTAACGAGTTGTGCAAAAACTCACTATTAGAAAATGGGAATCAAGTTGGGGAAGTGGGATTCGAAGCACGGATCTTTGAGCCGTGAGTCCGAGACACCAGCCACGGGACCACAACCCGATAAAGATATTTTCAAAATGATAGTCGTCAAAAACGTGTTCTTAAATCAATTTTAACCAAATAGATAAAAAAAACATCAATTCAAAATGGTCGAGTTCCTCTTATAATGCGATTATAATCAAACGATATGATTTATGAGTGCACCCTTCGTTGTTTTAAATGCAACTTAAGTTATTCTGTCTGCTTGACATGACACTGTGTGTTCATGGGGTGATGCGTTGCATAGGAAGCTTTATTAGCGTTTTATTAATTGATCATAAGCAGTAAAGGGTTAACTCCCCATTTGTAGAAATGTATTACATGATTTGTTTTGTACAATTCAGAGTAAAACAATTTTGAGGGTGGAATGTGGAAGTCTAGCCATTTACGGGGATCATGACTCATCATTGGCTGATTTAAGTGTCCACTTCACTACTACTACGACTTCTGCTACTACCATCACGCCATTTTCCCGTTAGGGTAGGCAGAGAGAATGGACCGCCACACACGTGTATTCTGGCATACATTCCTAGCTTCTTCCACATTCATACATCTTGTCATACATGCCCTTCGGTTCTGTTCTTTTGACATGACCAGACTTAAGATGTTGGATTATCTGATCATGCCACGTCTTTCTTGGTCGTCCTCGTCTCACGTTACCGTTCATTTTCGCCATGTATACTTGTTTTACCATTATTTTGTCGTTCATTCGTTATACGCGTTATACCAAACCATCTCAGAGACCTTTTCTTAATCTTATCAAATATACTTGACTCAGATTTACACTCTCGCCTGATTTTATCATTCGTAACCCTGTCATACATTGATTTCTTCACACTTCACACATTGTTCAATATTCACCATAGCTACTGTACATTTTTAATAATGCTTCACAAAGATGAGTAGAGCAATGGGCATCGTAAATTGATAGTTTTTGTGACATATCATCAGATTTCTGGCACAGGCTGGTAA